>NC_044510.1:4682816-4702816 GCF_902362185.1 Chanos chanos
GGGGGCTGAGGGGGTTGAGATTAAAACAGCATCTGTTTAAAAAAATCTCAGCTTGATTGCTGATTTGACGTATTTCCTGAGCTTTTAACACCCCGCCCCCCATTCTGATGTCCATCAAGGGTTTTAACACCCTCTTCTTTATGCCCTGTAATATGCCTCTCCAAAGATAAGCCCCGCCTCCTGGCTCCACACTCCATTAATCAACCAACAAACAAACATCAAAGGCAAAATACACAGGCTATTTCTGACTGCCTCCGACCCTGTTTGTGCATGTCTGTATTTGTTTGTGTGTGTGTTTGCATATGCGCGCGCGCGCGTGTGTGTGTGTGTGTGTGTGTGTGTGTGTGTGTGCACGCGCGTGTGTGTGTGTGTTTGTGTTTGCTAACCTAGGTGGACATTTTACTGAATGTACACTATTCTACGGGAGTCAAAATCATAGTTTGTTGGTTTTGTAAAAGTATTGCTGTTTTTGGTAATACAGTGTGAAAGTGTATTGGGTTAGTGTTAGGGTTAGTGTTTGAGTTAGAGTTTAGGTGGAGGGTTTAGAGGTAATACTACATTGTGAAAGTGTATTGGGTTAGTGTTTGAGTTAGAGTTTAAGTGGAGGCTTTAGAGGTAATACTACATTGTGAAAGTGTATTGGGTTAGTGTTATGGTTAGTGTTTGAGTTAGAGTTTAGGTGGAGGGTTTAGAGGTAATACTACATTGTGAAAGTGTATTGGGTTAGTGTTAGGGTTAGAGTTTAAGTGGAGGGTTTAGAGGAAGTGTTAGGTGGAGGGTCCCCAGAGTCTTGCATATGAGGAGTGTGTCTGAGTGTGTGTGTGTGTGTGTGTGTTTTAGTGTGCATGTATCTGTGTGCATTTTTATGTGGGTTTATGAGTGTACACGTGTGTGTGTGTGTGTGCGTGTGTGCGTGTGTATGTGCATTTGTATGTACAGTATGTATGTGTATGCATATGTTTGTGAGTTACTAAGTGTTTGTGTATGTATGTGTATGAATATGTGTGTGTGTGTGTGTGTGTGTGTGTGTGTGTGTGTGTGTGTGTGAGTGTGTGCGCGCGTGCACGCCTGCTGTGAAGTGGATCAGAGTATACAGTGAGGAGCCAACATACCCAGGGATTAAAGCATCTGTTCCTCTCTCACATTTAGCAGATACATACTGAGATGCCCTCCACTCCTCTCTCCCTCACACACACACATACACACACACACACACACACACACACACACGTTCTCCCACCTCTACCCACCACTCAGATTAAAGCGGTCACTCACACCTTTTCATTTACGCACGAAATACACAGTCCACAAATTACAGACTAAACGCTGACCACACGCATCATAAACACACAGAGAGCTTAAAACCCATCCGTCCGACACAGCGACTCTCTCTGATTCTCTCTCGACGTGACCCTGCCTTTTCAACAAAGGTCTTCAACCCGACAAAGCTCGTGTATTAAGGCTGAGTGATTATTCCCAGTTTTTATTGATCTGTTTGATTGAATGTCCTGTGTGGAGATCTCTGGGTATAATAAAGAGCGTGTAGACGCTAACTGAGAATCAAAGCACAAATCAAACAATCTTAAACCGTCAGCCCCACTACGAGCCCGAGGGTGAAATTAACGACCAAAATGGAACATTCCGGATCTTGTTGCCCTGAAAAGCCCCCTCAGAAAGAGTAATGCAGGAAAAAGTCCTTTCTATCTGAGGAAATAGAATAAAAGAGGAGAAAAAAAAATCCAAAATGTCCCTTTTGCATAATTAAACGTCAAATAACTGTCTAATAAATATTTAGTGGTATTTTGAACGTGATATGTGACATCACAAAGCTTTTTGAAGGATGAAAACTTTTGTCTCTCTCATTGGCATCTGATGTTTGACCTTCACCGTCCGTGCGGATGTTCATGACGCTTTGGAACAAATCAAGTTTATTGATTTCTACTGACATTTTAAAAATATATGATGTCAATGAAAAATGAAGAAAGCATAAAGTCCGTGATGCTTGACCATACATGTGTAAGCCGGCTGTCATTTGTATGGATACATTGGTACAGCTTTATGCAACAGCGCATTAACTTCACGGGGAAAGACTATGAAACCTCAGTAAACACACTGCTCTCTCTCTCTCTCTCTCTGTCTCTGTCTCTCTCTCTCCCCCTCACTCTCTCTCTCTCTCTCTCTCTCTCTCTCTGTCTCTCTCTCCCTCTCTCACTCTCCCTCTCTCTCTCTCTGTCTCCCTTACTCTCTCTCTCTCTCTGTCTCTCTCTCTCCCCCTCACTCTCTCTCTCTGTCTCTCTCTCCCTCTCTCACTCTCCCTCTCTCTCTCCCTCTCTGTCTCTCTCTCCCTCTGTCTCGTTTGTCATTTCCTCTTTACACAGCCTTCCTCCTTGTTCAAGTTCTCTCTTCTTCCTCTTTATTTTCTTTTCTTTTTTGCTCTTTTCTTTCTTTTCTTTCCCTCTTTCCTTCTTTCTTTCTTTATTTCTTTCTTTCTGTCTTCCTCATTTTGTTCATCATTGATCTTTTCAACTCTCTTGTCAAACATGTTCTAACAATATTATCTCAGTTGTACTGTGAAGTAACTGTCTCTCTCTCTCTCTCTCTCTCTCTCTCTCTCTCTCTCTCTCTCTGCCCCTCTCCCTGCTCTCTGGAGCGGCATAATAAAGCATGTGTTTCCACAGCTCAATTATAAATCTCAGATGAATTCCACCCAGCGCTCAGTCTGAAGTAATGAGTGGACAGAGAGGTAATTACAGTCTCCCGCCATTCCCTCCTCCTGTCCCACAGGAGTCAAGACACCTCCTCTCCTAATTCATCCACCTCCTCTAAATGTCCAGGTCACCATACCTATCACTGGAACCCCCTTTATGACAGAGGATATGTCCCTCACCACCTAACATTCAATTAAAATACACACACACACACACACACATATATACACGCATGCATGCACACACACACACACACACATACACCTATATATACACACACGTATACACACTCACACACACACACACACACACACTTGCACGCACATTTACACATACACGCACACACAATACACACACACACAGAGCATAGTCACACAGCACAACAAGTAATGAAATGTCGAGCCATCATAGCACAGTATCTGATTTCCACCATTCACATCAGGTTTCTGTGAGTGCAATAACTCCCCTGTCCCAAACAGTGCCCAACCTGTAGATTAGATTATCCACTACACACACACACACACACACACACAAACACGAACACACACCACAAAGCACCTGTTTAGCAACTAACACTCACTGCAGGCTATAACTCCTCTATACAAGCAGCAGGAGCTATTGCAAACACACACACACACACACACACACACACACACACAAGACAAGGAGGTCACCCCCCACACTCACTCACTCACTCTCTCACTCTCTCTCTCACACACACACACACACACTCACACACGCGCGCACACACACATACACAATAGACATGAAAGTGCTCTGTTTACCTGCGTCGGCAATCCACGTCCAGCCCTGGCTCCGGATGACACATTCCTCCTCTGGTGGCTTCTACCGTCCTGTTTCTCTCTCTCCCCCCCCTCTTCGCTCTCTCCCCCTCTCTCTCTCGCTCTCTCTCACTCTCTCCCTCTCTCTGTCTCTCTCCCCCCTCTCCTGGTTCCCTTTCCTCCCGGGCACTTGTTTGAGTCTATTTCAGAATCACCAAAGGACTACGCAGTGACGATGGAGACATGTTTTCTGCCAGTTTGGCAGAAGGTCACATAATCTCTGTCTCTTCTCCGTCAGAGAGGGAGGGCGTTAAGGAACGAGGGAGAGGGAGAGGAGTGGAAGTGTTGCGTGGGGACAGGGAGAACGAGGGGAGCCAGGTTCCAAAAAGAAAACTGGGAGGAGAGAGAGAGAAAAAGAAACGACAGTCAATAGAAAGAACGGCTGTTCTGTCGCTGTCCCAAAGTCAGGATGCAGGATGAGGTACAGGTGTGTGCATGTGCGTTTGTGTGTGTTGGCTCCTGTCAGAGGTCAGAAATTGTTTTTCTTACCTCCTAAAAGGTTTGACAGCTCCCGTGTAGTCCAAAAACATAAACAGTTCCCAAATTGTCCCAGAAAGGTCCGGCATGTAGCCCAAACAGAAGATGACAACCTTATGAGAAACTAAGAAATCTTCATCACACGCGATAGCCACTGTTCGGCATCTTCATCCTCGTCCTCTTCAGGTATCTCCGACGCGACACACGCTCCAAGTCTCGGGACCCTTCTCTCTCTCTCTCTCTCTCTCTCTCTCTCTCTCTCGTGCGCCAACAAGCGCTTGCGCGCGCACGTGTGTGCTTCTCTAGTCTTGCTCAGTAAATTTTAAAAACACACCTGTATTTCCCGGTCACCTGTCCTCCACTTAGGCGGGCACCGTCGCTGGCCCCCCATGCAGACTGACCTACTGAAAGCTCCAGATGTGGGTACAGAAGAGTTTGCCGGAGACAGACAGACACAGACGACAGAGTTTCCCAGAGACAGATCTGTCCTGGCGTTGTCTCTACAGGTTTTAAGTTGCTCTTCCTTGGCTGAGTTTTCTGGCTTGCTTGTGTAGTCTGTGAATGTACTGTTTGTGTGTGAGTGTGTGTGTGTGTGTGTGTGTTCTGTATGTGTACCTGTGTGTGTGTTTGAGTGTGTGTGTGTGTGTGTGTTTTGGCTGTTGGTGAGTAGTTGTAATTGTCGTGCGGTCCCGCCTTTGGTTGTGTTGCGTCCCCTGGATTACACTCTCCTCCTGTAATCCTGCCTCCCACACTTGTGCCTCCTAATCGTTATGTAGAAAGGATTTATCCTACCCCCCTCTCGCTTTCCATTCTCTGTTCTCTCTCTCTTCCTCTAGCCCCTCCCTCTCTCTCTCTCTCTCTCTCTCTCTCTCGATTTTCTCACAAAGTCCCTCCCTCTTTTACTTATATAGCATTTGCTAACTGATGTCCAAAATGGATGTCCCTTTTTTTATTTGTCTTTTTTAAGTGTCCCTTTCTTTCTCTCATTGCCCCCCCCCCTCACATTCTCTCTATTACTACATTTGTCCTTGCAGAATTTGCACATCAACAGGTATAAGGCGGGACTCAATCCCTCTCTCTGTCTCTCTGTTCCTTCCATCTCTCTGTCTCTCTGTCCCCTCCATCTCTCTGTTCCTTCCATCTCTCTGTCTCTCTGTCCCCTCTCTCTCTCTGTTCCCTCCATCTCTCTCTCTCTTTGTTCCCTCCATCTCTGCGTCACCCGACACTCTGTTGTCTACCTGCCGTGACATCCGTTGAAGGTTAATAGCAGTTAGATTAAGGACAAGTGTCACCGGGCGATACGGAGTCACCCCCCCCCCCCCCCCCCCCCCCGATTTATATAAATATCAACTCAAAACACTTTTATCAAACCTGTGTTAAACCACACATCTCCTCTCTTCCATTCTGTTCCATAGCATCAAGATTGATTTGTCCCCTCTAACAAAACAGGTTATTTGGCTAGCAGACTCTTTTTTTTTTTTTTTTTTCAGAGGGGCCGGTACATTTGAATTCAGAGAGCCAAAAGCATCCCTGCCATTGATTTTGTGTCAGATATTTGCATTGGAATGATGAGAGCAGCAGTAAAGCACGAAAAGTCAGGGAACCAATCACATTCTTTTAAAATCAGAGAAGGAAAAGACACCGTCCTCAAAAGGGCCGGGGATCAAATCCCCAATAAAACATCTCAGATGGGACGTCGTATAGCAGAGCATTTGTTTTATTGGTCACAGTATTAATGTTTCCCCTCCCTCTCCCTGCTTCAGAGAAGACTGGTCAAATGGTTCGCTCCTGTTTCCCGCTTGTACCATGTTACTTTAGACTTTGGATTGGATTGCTGTGTTCTAAATGTTCTCTCTCTCTCTCTCTCTCTCTCTCTCTCTCTCTCTCTGCTGTCCTAAATTTTACCCACTTTAACCTTCGGAGGTCCAAGAACAGGGGGAAAAAAAACCCCAGGATGTGAAGCCAGTTGAGAAGCAGATACAGAAAGATTCGTTATGAAATTAAATTTGTGAACACATAGTATTGTGGATTATCTAAAGCTAGCAAAAAAAACAAAAGAACAAACCTGTTCTCAAAAACTGAAAATAGTAGAAATGACAACGGACTGCACAGTAAAGGAGTATAAATGCTTTGATTTATCCTGTGCAATATAATATTTCCATACTGTTTTAAGGTTGTTGTTTTTTTTAATATCAATTCCCTGCTGTCTGCCTAGTCATTTTATTATGCCAGGAAGGAGAATGACTGATTGCCTGAGATTTTGGAACACTATTTGTTTTCAGATATAGAAAGTCCCTTTACCACAATGAGCATGTTGCTCTTCGGGCATGGGTAATCTCTGTTATTTTGAAGTACAGTGTCAAAAACAGGTTGTAAAAGTTAAATATGAAACGGTGCTAACAGAAGAATAGATTTTGCCATGACGAGAGACTTACCATCCAGTGTACAAATACACAAAACAATACACCAACAGCTGCTTGAGTATCAGACATATGCGGGTGAGGGGGGAATCAGATATCAGTTGTGACCGAGTTCCTCTGCACAGATTAGAGCCAGACTACTGCTGCCTATTTGATGTAAGACAGCCAAAAATACATTTTGAAGGTAACTTTTGAAGAAGAAATCTACATCTTGTCCCACTTTACAATTTGGTGCCGTTTGGTCAACTTTAAATATAAAATTAAAATGGATGCGTTCAACAACTGATTAATTAGAAATTATGAAATGGTGTGCAGAACTAGACCAAATATGATGGGAAAGTACATTAAAATATCATATTTCCCACAGTAAACTGGAGGTATTTCATTCCTCTTCTGGCTGTTAGTACAGAGGGGTAGACCGGATCAGAAGACAGACGAGCAGACTCCATTCTCATCTCATAAAGGAGCGTTCCTTTTTCCGGCGTTCCTTCAGTGCGTTGGATGTTGGTTATGCTTCCAGCTTTTCTCAGTGTGCATTTCTATCAGAGTTGACAATGATTATAGCCACCGTAGCTGCCTTGTGCATACTTGAGCGCGCGTGCACCCCATGTCTTCTGCTTATACCTAAAATGAGGGAGCATTCGGTATTATTCTCGTACTGTCAGTTAATAAACTCATGGTTGTTGTCACATCTGAATGTATATGAGTTAAAAATGAATAAACTTTTGCTGAACTGATTTTAAAAACACAGAGATATTAACATTTAAACATTTGCGTCAACAGTTTGCAAGGCCACTTTAGATAACAATTTTTAGAGACATTTTTAATATAAACGAAATTACGGATAGCCTATGCAGTTATATATAAATAGGGTTATAGATAAATATTCGCATGTAAGTTCCACTTCAGCGCGTCCAGTGCAGGGTGCCTTTACCTTCACCTTATAGCTTCATTCGCGAGCAGTCTCTAATGAATGAGTCGGCTGAGCAGGAAATCGCTACCGGTTTATGACCCCATGAATACAGGTGAGAGGGCTGTCGTCATGACGATATATATGACCGTCCGTGCGCTAACTGTTATTGCCTGAGGTGAAAGTGTCTAGCCTTGATCACCTCGTTGTCTTGTCCTGTTTGATAAACATCTATGGATTTATAGTAGTGATCAGCGGTGAATAATGTTACCCTTACCTAAGTCAGTAGCTAATCGATAAGGTAAACAAATTGGTTCATATGTTAAGACACAATCACATGTTGGAAACACATCACAAGCTGATGAAGTTGGTAAAGATTTATGGTTTAAAACGAGACATGGGACGGGCTACAGAGCTCGATCGATACTAAAATAATATAAGTTTGTTCATTTTTAAACTTCAGAACTTTTTTGAACACATCATTTATGGGGAGCCATTGGCGTTCTGTCCTGTTTTTTAAGATGTTCAATTTAATCGCACCTTTGCGATTATTTATGTATTTTCAGGATGTCATTTGATTGACGTGTGATTGGCGTGCGATTTCACGGCATACTGTTTGTTTACTGCTCCTTGGAGGACTGCAAAATCATTAATACCAGCCAAGTTATGACAGAACATTTACGGAATGTTCTGTTTTCCATTGCATAAATGAACTTTATTTTTTTTAATCACGGCTGTAGTGTACTACCATAATTAATCGTCCTTATAAATCAAGTAGATTGTAAATGAAAGTGGTGAGAATATGAGACAGGTGTACCAAGTTTGTTTTCTTGATTGATCTCACTCGATCGTTTCAGTCGGCCGGACAGATTAGACTGAATTTATATAGGCCTACATGTCCTCTCCATGTTTTTTGTTCACTGAAAAGCATATTTTTCGTTGACTGATTTATTTAATTCGTTTGGTCACATCACATCACATCACATCCCATGCTCTGTATCATTATATAAAAAAAAGTATACGCTACTATACATAGACAGCGATACAACACTGTTAATGGCAGTTAGCGCGTGACTGAGAACGTTTGGCAGTTGAGACATTGAAGCAGTCGCTAATGAGCACGCACTGAATGTAGTTAAGGTTTTCCGGTTCATAATGCTGTTACACTGTCCTGCTGTCGTGACCCAGGTTCTCCAGGGAGATAAAAAACATTGAATGTAATACTATATTTTTTTAAAGGCTGCAGTTAATTATAGTTCTATTTGGCTGAGGATGACAGAGAAAAGTGGCTATAATGAACGTCTGTCTTCAGGTGTGAGTCTGCAGCCCTGCAGGTCAGTGTGTGACAATGTAGGGGGTGTGGGTTGGGGAGGGTGAAGTGGCGGTGGGGGGGTGGCAATTGGCCGTTAACACATCGATGGCGGTCAGTGGGTGTGTCCTCAGGGCCGAGATACTGACGCCAACAGGGCTAGCGCACAAACAGGTGGTACTGTGAGGAGGAAGTGACACGTTTAAACAGCAGGAAATGAGGATGAGGTGGAGACATATGTTCTCTATCTCTCCTGGGCCAAACTGCACTCCAGAACGAGAGATTCAGGGATAAAATGACAAATTAAACGAAAGAGCCTTCTCTGAAGAAGATGTTTCTGTGGTATTATGAGAACTATAGATTAAATGTCGAAGTCTGAGAATCTGGACATTTGAGGAACAAACTCTTCACTTTCTGCCGAGGGTGGTTATTATTAGCTCTGATCCAGTGACAGAGCGTCAGAAAACGGAGGGAAAAGGCCAAACCTGGCAATAGGCAAGCTCAGGGGAGCTGCCAAAAATAACCGGCCGTCTCTGAGTATTGACCAGCTGAGTCTCAGCTTACAACCTGAAAACCTACGTCTGTCTCTCTCTCTCTCTCTCTCTCTCTCTCTCTCTCTCTCTCTCTCTCTCTCTCTCCCTCACTCACTCTCTTCCTTCAGGCTTTGGCTTTACTCCTCTCTCGCTGTTCAGCACTTGCTGAAAAGGAGGATTTAACCTCCTTTTACCCTCTTCTTTTCATCGTTTTCTGTCTTTCTCTCGCTCTTTCTTTCTCTCATGGGGATACATGCATGCAAATCCAATTAAACAATATCAGGCATTCATTTCAAATAAAGACCATAAAACAGATGTACAATACACAGTACAGACGCATATGTTTTCAGTGTTATTTCCAGTCACTGTCTAAAAGGACCCAATCTGAACATTAGCACATCATTTGAGCTGTAATAAGGGCATTACAGCACTCTGATGAAATTTTGTATCTGTTATTCAGAAATGTTTGGATTCTCTGAGGCAACCAAAGCTGAAGTCACAAACCAGTTACTCCAGCACTGTTCTATAAACCTGAAAACTGATGCTTCATCCCGTGGCAGCTGATTCAAAGTGTAGATTTACAGGCTTTTAAAAAGGAAGATTGGAGTTTTCTCCTTTAATGAACAAGGGATATTTGTATCACAGAAGAGATGAAAAAATGTCCTTTTACATTGAACTTTAGAGTCAATGACAACTTGCCAGCACTCAAGCTTTCCATTAATTTATTTTATGTTTATTTTAAAATTGTAACATTTTTTGCTAAATAAAGTACGCTAAACGTAAACTTAACTCATTGTGTTCATTTGACGGAAAACATTCGTGACTCAAAAACAAGAAACCTATTGTTTCAGATATCATTCATTGTTCTAAGGTCTTTTTTTTTTTAAATAGATATTTAATTCTCTCTAAGAGAAAGTAGAGGGTTTTAAAGTTCTCAGATTTGGTTTCTAAAAGCTATTTGAACAATTTTTGATAGTTTTACGTGTGTCTTAGGAATAGAAATGTAAATGTCAGGGAACTTTGAAAGTAACATTTGAAATGGCTCTAAAACACTGCAGAGATCAGAATAACTGTTTCAGAAGAGAACTGTTTCTGGCTGCACTTCAGGGACATAGCTATATTTCTGTGATGTATCTGGAAAGCTTCACGCATAAAGTGTCCAATCGAGAATAATAGTGACATATATTTAAAATATTACTGAGGGAGAACATTATATAACAGTTTATATAATTCCCTATTTTTTATCAATTATTTACAATTCTTGTATGCCTGTTTTTTTGGGGGTTTTTTTACGTCAGGCACCTTTTACAGTTTCACAGTGTTATTTAGCAAGGTAATTTGCTAAACTGAGAAACTTTGTATGCTCCACCTATCTATCTATCTATCTATCTGTCTGTCTGTCTGTCTGTCTATCTATATCTATCTGTATGTCTGTCTGTCTGTCTGTCTGTCTATCTATCTATCATTTTGGTCATTTTGCTAACAAGGGGGATGGCATTCCCCCTTATCCCCCTACAAATTGCCTACTGCCCACACATGTCCTTGGACTTGTTTGTCTCACTGTATGAAAAGCTCTGCACTTCTTAACCCCAGTGAGAACTGCATTTCATCTCTGAGGTGTGATTCTCCCATGACCATGTCACAAAGGAATATGATTCAACACATCCGAAGTTTGTTGTCTCTTTGAGACTCAGCAACTCTCCATAAGGAGACTCCAAATTTCCCTTACACTATCTGGCGACAAGGATGGGATGTACACCCCACTGACTGTCTCCTGAGCCAGGACTGACGGTTTAACCGTGCACAGGGGTCTTAAAATCAAAATGTGTCAGAAGACGTTCCACTCCACCAAGGAGGACTGGATCCCACCTGATGCCGGGCATGAGCTGCAGCCAGTGGGTGCTCCATCCAGATTAATTAAGTGAGTATGATGCTATGAATCATTCCTATTGAATTACGTAGGGAAGGTCTTGGTGATGCATGCGGTAAATTAACGTCTGAAGTACTAATAGTAGGTGGAGAAGGTTTTGGTATTAGCCCATGGCAAAGAAGTTAAAGAAACCCTCAACCAACTCTCTGTGTGGACACACCAGAAATCGACAAAAAGGGGGATACAAATTAGAATCACCCCCGGTAAGTAAAAGGGGACACGGGACACGGGCTACGAGCCCGAGTATAAATAGAAGTAAATACCCCAGAAATTGATCAAAGTGAGCGCAGCCTGCAGGCCTGCGTATAATTTAAAAGTGAAAACTTTTGACATCAAGTCGATTACAACAGTGATAAACGTACATGATTTGTAGTTGAGATTGAAGTATTAATATGGATTTTGTAAGCTTGTGTGTGACCAGTCGAGAGAGGAAAAAAAAGGGGGAATTTGGGGTTTTTATGGCATTCTCTATTGTACCCTCTGTGTGCTTGTGTTCTGAGTGTGTGTGTGTGTGTGTGTGTGTAAAATGTATAAACCTACTCTGGCAGAAGTGGAAGCTGTGTGTCATAGATGTTTTAAGCTTAGGTGGAAACAGTTCAAGCCTGCAAAATTGGACGACGGGACCAAATGACCCCCTGCCAGGTAAAGATGGTCACAACACTCCACTGAACCTGCTGTATGCAGCAGTTTGAGGGGCTTTACCACTGAGAACCAGTTGGCCAGAAATTCACAACACCAAACAGGCTGAAGGTGAGTCTGCTGCCCCTTACCGTTCTCGTATGGAAGCTGTTCTCGCTTCTCGCTCAGGTATGCAACAAGGTAATGAAGCCTGCGAGAACGTGCTGAAGGTATCCCTGGTCAATGGATTCCACCTTCGCTAAAGTGTCACACCCTGACTACCTGTATCAGCTTGGAAACCAAAACCTTGGCCGAAGAATGGGCACACATCTTGCTCGCCGAAAGGGATTAGGTAAAGGCGGAACAAAAACAAACTTGAACAACTTAGAAGAGAACAAAGACAAGGACGAGGAGGGCCACGCCCACAAGGGATGAAACAGCAGCGACAACGTGAATGACCTGTTAGGAGTACAGAGGCTATGGACACTTAGCCCATGACTGCCCAACTGGACAAGGCCAGAGAGACAAAACATCAGCCCTGCCTGACCAGTGGACGCATGCTCCAAAAGCTCCCGTTTCCATGACTGCACCAGGGTTCGCTGGGGACCAGCAATAGGAGGCAACGGAGGCAGGTCAGACCATGGAGCAGCTCCACAGACATTACACCACACCCTGTTCTGAACGCGCACATACACCTGTAGTTACATAGTTTACTGACGGTTCTACATGTACCCCTGAAGTTATGGTGAAAGTAATAGGTAACTGTGTGACATTTTTCATAGGTAGCATTTCATTCCATCACTTATAACTATTGTTGCGTACCCTCACTCCCCCTGCCACACCCCCACATTGCCAGCGAAGCAAGCAGATGGCAGTTGAAGACCTGTGCAGAATCTCAGAGCAGTCAATGAGGCTGTCCAAAAATCCTTCTCCAACCATCCCAAATGTCGTAACTCTTATGTCTCAAGTTCCATCTGATTTCTGTTGGTTTACTGTTAATGTTGTTGATTTAGCAAATGCATTTTGATTCAATATGCTGATGATTTTCTTTTGTGTCCTCCTAATGAGCAGGTCTGCAACATTGACACTGTATCATTACTCTGTTTTCTGGCAGAAAAGGGTCACAAAGCCTGAGGGCTGGCTGTTACACAGTTGTTTGCAGTCCCCTGTGTTCTTGCGGTAGAGCTCACTTCATCTTATTGACAGCGACAGGGACATGACCCTGAGCCCCCAACAGAGTTAGTTGCTGACCAAGTCACAGAGCTAACCTTTTTCACTCAGTATGCATATTGGTTGAGTATAGATTTAAATACAGGTCATCTACATTGTAAACCACATAGCCAGAGGACCAGAACTCACCCTGGACCCAGACATTGTTCTGTAGTGCCGTTCTTTACATACACCTCTGCCCCATATCGTTGCATTATGACTGTAACTTTTAGAAGGAAAATGTACCTCGTGGCTATTTTCATGAGGAAGCATTAATATTATAGTTATAGTTAATATTATACCAATTTTTTGTAAAAATATATGCTCCTAACAATGTAGGCAGAGGCACTGATATGCCTTTTCCTGTTCACCCAAAGCCAGAGGGCCCTTTGAACATTTAATAATAGATTTTATTGAACTCAACCCATGCAAAGGGTATAAATATTGTTTGGTAATCATAGATATGTTCTTTAAGTTGACTGAGTGTTTCCCTTGCAGAAATGCCACCTTCCTCTCATCAGCAAAGGCATTGCTAAGGGAGGTGATATCGAGATGGGGCCTCCCATCTGAATTGTCAAGTGACAATCGTCCTCATTTTGTAAATAAGATCATTCAAAGTTTATCAGAAAGCCTCCAAATAAATTTGAAAACTCATTGTGCTTATCACCCAGCCAGTGGAGGCACTGTAGAGAGAGCAAACCCAACTCTAAAGACTCCCTAAATTAAAGTTATCCCTAAGGTAAAAGCTGACCTACCTGAGCCAGTCTCTGCACAACTGCACAACTGAGTGGTGGTAAAGGACCTGAGAAGGAAGCACTGGCATCAACCGCTGCTGACCACACCTACCGCAGTGAGCATTGCTGAGAGGGACACCTGGGTCCATGCCTCCCAGTGCAAACAGCTCCCTGAACATGGCGAGTAGAAAGCAACTCCTGGTGGTAGGAGTCATCATCTCCCTCTGGCCTCACTGTTCTACCAGTTGCTGGATGGGACCGATGTCAGTGCCTAGCCTACAGCACCAACCCTGGGCCGGAGTAGTGCCCAAGGAGAAGATGACGGCTGGCTCTAACTAGACGAGACGAGATTCATCACTACCTGGTGAAGTGCTAATAACCACAAATCACCAGCCAGAAGACATGAAGACCTTCATCATCAATCATCATGAAGTACATTATAGTGTTTTTGGTTTGTTGGTCTTTGGTGTTGACATATAATCCAAAAGATAATTACTTTGAGAGCATACTGAAGAAAACACGTTATATTCTGTATGGTAATTGTAGTGCTTGCTACCTGAGCTATACTTCTTCTGTTTAACCTGCTTGACTACTGTATATTTTTCCATTGTTTGTTGACACGGGAGTGTCAAAAGGGGAGAATGTGGGGAAAATGTCGCTTTGCGTTATGATTGCAACTTGTAAAAGAAAAATTGTGCCTCATGACTATTGTCATGATGAAGTATTAATATCATAGGGACCTGTCCTTGCTAAATTACTATATGCTGCAAAAATGTATCTGTGTGTTAAAACAGTGAGCATTTATCATGTGGAAGACAAGGCCTCTGAGTGAACTGTATGTCTGTATCACTCAGGGAGTGAACAACAAGGATCCTGTGCTCCATGAGAAAAGTTATCTTCTATACCCCCACACACAGCGATTTGTTATTTTTTAACAGTTGGGGTGGCCCAGTGGTCACTACTCTACAGAGTATATAGGGGGATGACAGGTTAACAAGGAGGATGCATTTTGGTCATTTTGCTAACAAGGGGGATGGCATGCCCCATACAAATCGCCCACTGCCCACACATGTCCCTGGACTTGTTTGCCTCACACTATCTATTTGCCCTTGCCCTTGCCCTTACACTATCTATCTATCTATCTATCTATCTATCTATCTATCTATCTATCTATCTATCTATCTATCTATCTATCTATCTATCTATCTATCTTTTTTTTAACAAGCTCCTCCATCCAAAGACTTACTCACTGCCCGTACTCAGCATCACCTCTGAGTTCCACATCAGCACCAGTGCCTCCAGTACTTACACTGGGAGAGAGCTGGAACCAGTTGGCACGTTGGAGCATTTGGCCGGTGGTCTGGGGGTCCAGACATTAGCCGTCGGGTCATTAAGCATCTGTGCATTGTGGAGACAGACCTGTTGCCGTGCACATAACACGCAACAAAATGTCTGCCAACAGAGTCCGTAACCAGGGTAATATTCACTGATTCTTGTGACAAAGATCACGATGATGATGATGATGATGATGGTGATGGTGATGGTGATGATGATGATGATAATGATGATGATGGTGATGGTGATGGTGATGATGATGATGATGATAATGATGATGATAATGATGATGATGATGGTGATGATGATGATGATATAATGAAGACTGGATCATCGATACACTGTTGCTGCCATGTCACTGTTGTATACAGTTATACAGTCGTATACACCCTCCCATCTTCTTTTCATTTACCGTATCTTATACAGTTATACAACATCACTGAAGCCTGAAACATAGAAGCACTCAATAAAGTAATAAATATAACAATATCTGATGTTTTTCCTCCACTGATGACTTGGGTGAAACAGGTGAAAACTGGACAGTGTTTCCTAAAATCTGTGGCTGTGTGTTAAATGTACCCCACTGAGTGTATTTCTGATAAATTCACAAATTTTTACTTGATTCCAGTATCTCACCAGCAGACCAGAATTTTTTAACCTCTTGAGTCACGGAAAATCAATACATGTCACACAGAGTAAATAGACAAAGTTTTGAGTGACAGCCAAGAGACCAGGATTAATACCCCACTGGTCCTAAATATGTTGTAAGTAACTCACTTCTTCTCTGTCCTCCAACACAACTGTCACTTTTCCACAGATGAACACTCAGTGTGACCACACACACACACACACGTGCGCGCACACACACACACACACTTCACACACATGCTGGGACCGAGAAGTGATTCTTCCACACCAATTTCTGAGTGTCACTCTAATTCAAACGCTGATTCAACATAAGTCTAACACTGCCCCCTAGTGGTAACAGATGAGCGTGAAATAGGCTGAATGCACATTAACGCCATAAGGTTTGTGAACGACCATAAAAGGACAAGGCCAAATTAAAGCAGCTCTATAGTTTGAAGAGAATTGGCCTCCTGACACTTGCATTTATCTCTAATTTTGTGTTCGTGTTTGTGTGTGTGTGTGTGTGTGCGTGTGCGTGTGAGAGTATGAGACCTGAGACGCGTGAGGGTTGTGAAAAGCAAAGCAAGGTTTATCCACCATTGCAACAGTTACAGTTCAAAGACAAATAACCCAGCACCAAAATGTTACGGTCATGTTTGTATGCCTTAGAAACACCCCCCTGTTCACCCACACGTGGAATGTGACACTCATATTCGTATTTCGAATTGGCCAATCTTTTGCTATGTCTGACTGTGAGAACAGCCTTTGAAAACTGCAAATATATCATAAACATCAAAGGTCAACCTAAGGTTGCTGACTTCACTTCTGCACCAGCAGTTAAACCTCTAATTTGTGAAACTTTTTCTTACTAGAACCTTCTGCAACCTTTCTCTGTGGTGGCACACTTCTCTCTTTCTCAGCACTGAGAACTTAGACGTTATGTTGCAGAGTTTGGTCACATCATGAAATGTGACATAAATCAACATTTCATTTGGTATTGAGTACTACAGTAGTGCTTATAGATATATGTAATCATAAGTACAGATAGAAAATTAACTAATTTGCTAATTAATGCATAGAAATGTTTAAATCAATACAGACAAAAATTGAACCAATGGTTAAAAAATTTGAAATACATCAACGTACTGAAGAAATCTGTAGATGGTACAGAATCCAAACCTTCTGTGAGTGTGTGTGTGTGTGTGTGTGTGTGTGTGTGTTTGTGAGCGTGTGTGTGTGTGTGTGTGTGTGTGAGAGAGAGAGGCACAGTCAGAGAGACAGAGGGGCATAAAGAACTTGCCAACATGCCGCTGTAATCCGATACAGAAAAAAGGATTTGGCTGGGATGGGACAGAGGGACTGAAAGCTGCCAAAGAGGCAGGAGCACAGACTCCCGGGGGAACCATTACCCCACCAAAGCCTACAGACGGCACGTTCAGACCCCCATCCTGGACCAGCGTGTGTACGTTAAGACTCCCAACCGAACAGAAACAGTTTTAGCATAGCTCTCTGACGTCAGCCGAAATCACCTTTTCATCCATTTTTTTAGAGGTGCTCAGACAGACTCAGACACGCCAACATATTCAGTGGTCCTGACTTTCAGCATCTGAAAACATGGCAATATATTTTTGAAAATATGACATCTGCTCAAAGACAGATAAATCAAACAGATGGGATGGAATATAAGTGACTACTTTGGGGAGGTCTACTGATAGGCTGAGTGGTTTATAAATCTGTCGATTGATGACTGATAGAAAGGCCAAGGGATTGAATTTGAAGGAGATCTGTCCGCGAGTGTCTGGTCGCTCACAGACCGACAGAGAAAACGAGAGATGAGAAGAGAGGGTGCATACCCTCTCTCTCCCTCTTTCTCCCTCTCTCTCCCTCTCTCTCCCTCTCTCCGGCCTCTCTCTCTCGTTCTCCAGTGGAACCGGACGACAGAAGGGACCACAGCTCTACTCAGCTCCAAATCTGCTGGGCTGATGAACAGCAGTGCCAAAGCTAACCCTGAGCCTGCTGGCAATGGAGGGAGAGAGAGAGAGAGAGAGAGAGAGAGAGAGAGTTTTTTAGACAGACAGGGGGAGGTGAAATAGGTGAGCGAAAGAGACTTAAAGGGTAACTGTGTAAAACTAGGTGAGCAGGATAGAGGAGGCAGAGGGGAGGGAATGGATGAGGGAGGTGTTATAATGAAAAACAACTGCAGTGTATTGTGTGAAAAGAGAGCAAGAGAGGGAGAATGAATCTCTCAGCAATAGGTACTTCTGTGACAGGAGGTCCAGGTCAGAGAGCAGAATGCTTTTCACAGCCTCTCATTTCTAAAGTGACCCCTCTGTTTGTGGTGTGTATGTGTATGTATATGTGTGTGTGTGTGTGTGTGTGTATTTGTGGATGTGCGTGATCACAGAGTGAGGAGATACATCTAGTGCACAAGTGCAGCAAAGCTAAGGTTCATGCCTTCTTATTGCATGCTCCCATATGGTACAACTCACTTGTGTTGGCTGGCACCTATGGTGACCAAGGAGGCAGATCTGGGCATTAGCCTTCACTCACCTGTCCCCAGCCCATCTCTCCCCGTGACCTCTACTGAGCCTCCAAATGCCATCACAGTGTTGCTGGGCGCCTCTGTACCCAAGGCGAATTACCAGGTGATCTTGTGGTCCCCCTAGAGGTGCGCGATGTCCAGGCCCAAACTTTGGGGACACACCCTGGCATCAGTCAACCACTGGCCTGCAACATTATGGATAAAATTGTGAGGCAAAGGGTACACGATTTGGAAGAGAAGCAAGCGATAATAGGCGCACTATACATGCTGTAGTCCAGCAAAGAGCAGCTCAACTCTCCTCCTGTAGCTGTGTGGAGGTGCTAGTTGCCCGGGGTTTTCTGCCTCGTCACCAGGCTACATCTCGACCACAGAGAAGCAGTGGGGTTAGGTAAAGTGCAAATTCTACAGCATCAGTGCTCAGGTGTCCTCAGCTGACTTCAAAATGTGTTTTCTTCTGGATTTTTGTGCATTTTTCAAAGTCTCCTGACAATGGGGTACCTGGTGCTGAAGGCCTGACAGAACCGTTCTAGAGGCACCTAGTCAGATCCCTATTAAGAATGTTGGTAATCAGCAGCTGTGTTTTGAATGGCAACAGTTCTAGTGCCTTCCTCTTGTCCTTATATTCCTGTACAAGGATACAGAAGATTAGAGTGAGGTGACTTTGATCTATTCTCCAAGGTCACCTCAGATGATGCTACCATCACATTCTTAAACACACATCATCACTCAACACCCTCTATCCTCCATCTCCCGGATGGGCGTGTGCTTCTCCTCATCCTCCTTAGTTGTGCAATCCAGTCTGCGACAATCAGAAAGAAGACAGCGTAGGTTCCAGATGAGTCAAGATCTCTCCACACACCACAATCTCCTCGCCCACTTCAGACCCACAGTCTCAACAGCCTAGTTGAACTTCTACATTTCTTAACCCAAGCCATTAGCCCAAGGCCTCTAAATCCACAAGAACAAAATCCTCCACCATGATCTCAAACTGTCAGGATGCACAAGAGGAGGATACCCCAAAAGAATAACAATACTGGTCATCCTAAAGCAGTTCCTGCTCTTAATGCATTCACTTCACCCTCTCCTGAAAATGTCCTATATAAACAACTTATAATGTTAAACAAATCTATCAGTGCCGGTCCTGTTGTATCTCTTCCAGACGACCTCTAATGAGTACTTATTAATATTATTGCAATCATAAAGTTGTTGCTCTACTCCGCCTCTTTTGTCCTCATAATAAGTAGAATCACGCCCCTCCTCAAGAAACCAGTCATCAAAAACTATAAACCAGTAAGTCTTTGGCTCCTCCACTCTGAAATATTAGAACATGCAATCTCCAGCCAAGAGTCAACTTAACTCTCCCAAATCTCCTTGATCTATATCAATCCGGCTTCAAAGCTGCTTATTCAACAGAGACTACTCTGGTTGGGCTTCACGGTGGCTCAGGGTTTAGCACTGTTGCCTCACAGCAAGAAGGCCCTGGGTTTGAATCCCACCCATCTCAAGTCTGTCCTGTGTGGAGTTTGCATGTTCTCCCTGTGTTTGTATGGGTTTCCTCCAGGTGCTTTGGTTTAGGAGGGTTAATACAGTGAGCTTGAGTTGGCTCCTAGTGTGTGTTCAGTCACGTCTCTAGTGTGTGTGCTCACTGGTGTATAGAATGGTTTCACTGCTCACTGCTCTGGTGCGTGTGTATGTGACCAATAAAAGTTCTTCCTCTTCTTCTTCTTCTAGAGCTGGATCCTCTCCTCTCAGTCAGTGATCTCTCCCTTTAGTCATTTCATCAGTCTCCTGGCTTAGTCTATAAGG
>NC_044510.1:4707816-4872816 GCF_902362185.1 Chanos chanos
AGAAAACTGATGTGTGAAGATAAGCTCCTGTGAAGAACCAGGACATACGTATCGTTTATGTTCAAATACCATAGTACATTACCAACAAAGCAAAGAGGATTCTTCACAGTTGCTGTTTTTTTTTGGGGGGGGGGGGGGGGGGGGGGGGGGGGGGGGGGGGGGGGGGGGGGCGGGGGGTTGTTTGTCTTTAAGGTTTTTTGAAACACAGAGGGATGAAAAGAGAGTTCCCTTTCCTCTCACGACATCACACATGAACACTGTGCCCACAGCTTTTGTTCAGTTCTTCAGCGAGTGAACAAGAGAAATTTCCAGAAATTTCCTTTAATCAGCTCCACAGCGACTAATGGAATCTTCTCACCAGAGTGGGTTTTTTTTCCAGGTCTATCGATGGGAATTCGACGCATTCCGACCCGCTATGACAACCGAGTTGTCAAGATGCTAATATCAGCAGCTTCCTATGAGCCCAAATCTGAGAGAGACCAGAGATCTCAACTAGTCAGATTTCAGCCTCTTTATTTTCTCATGGTTTCACCCTATAAGAAGCTAATGGTAGCATAATGAAACTCAACTATTACACATATCAGGATTCGTCTAACCTACATCGACAATGGTGGCTTAAACCAGGAAAGAAATGGTGAAAATAGTTGAAACTGTCCTCTTAATGAATAAATCACCAGACTTTCCTGGCTGCCTGTCCTTAAGGAGGATAAAATATAGAAAGGTAGTATGATGACATAAATGCTGCTATGAAATTCCTTACCCTAGCCAACAGAATGTTCAGTTTTACGGAGAATGATTCGCGGTGCAACAGACGGTTGCTGGAGAAAATTAGACTTGTCTCCAGTTGGTTTCTGACGTTCCAAGATCAAGGAACATCAGATTCCAGACTCCCGTGCTGGAGGTCTGGATTCGCGCTGGTTTTCCTAACAACCAACCTCGGTGGTCTCAGATTGGCTGGCGTTAGCACACACCTGCTTCACAGGTAAAAAAATATAATTATGAGATGAGGGGGGGAAAACCAGCAAGACTCAAGAAGCAGATTTGAGGGGCTCCTTTCTAAGTGTTCTCCTCCTTTCTAAGTGTTCTCCTCCTTTCTAAGTGTTCTCCTCCCATTTGAACCTGTTGCGGGTGGTGTAAGTATACCGGCAGTAACCAGCATCTGCAGTATGATGATGATTGGCTGGATCTCTGTGGGTGTTGTTGGCTAGTGTCATAGAAACTAAAGACAGAATTCAGTCTCATAAACTGATAAGACATGTACCCCCCCCCCCCCCCCCCCCCCCCCCCCCCCCCCCCCCCCCCCCCCCCCCCTAAAAAAAGAAAAGAAACTCTTGGAAACACAATGGCGACTGTAGCGAAAAGGGAGTCACTTTGTGACTTTATAAAGAAATGTGCGATTCAACACAGTCATATTCTGCTTCTGTTTTCACCAGGTTTTGGCACAGTCCAAAGGAACAAAAAAAAAAAAAAGAAAACAAAACAAAACAAGTGCAAAACAATAAATTGAAATTCAACATAACAACGAGAAAAAAACCCCCAAAGATAAGGCAGAGAAACAAAACGAGAGGCCATAGAAATCTCACAAAAAGGATGACAACACACGAGAAGGAAGTCATTAAAGTGACAGTTGAGATACAACCTTTTTTTTCTTGTGAAATGTTTGGCAGAAAAAAAAACAACTTTTTTTTTTCTTTTTTTATACAGCAGTCTTAAAAGTAGAACTGTCTCTTGTCTCACAAAGTAAAAGTAAAGATTTAAAGTGATTCAAATGCCTTTGAGAATTTCCACAAAAAAATACAAGAAAAAAAAACACACACACATTACATTTTGGGAACCACAAATAACACACTCAAATACACACCCCCACACACACACACCCCCCCACACACACACACACACACTTAAAAGCACACGTACACACACAAGCACAATTGCACACACACGTCCAGTCATTTCCCATATAAACGGCACAGCAGACAGAGGGGGATCCTGATGTATACACAAAACACAGACACTGGGCAGGCCCCCGGAAAATACACACCAACAATACACACACACACACACACACACACTCTTACAGTCAATTTACCGTGGCCCTACAAACCCACTTCTTTCTCATGGGCAGTGGGGCTTTTGATTGACATTTACAGAACTGCTGAAATGGGCGTGTCCATAAGTCTTGGGCAGCCAGTTGCAGCCAAGCATTGTCTGAAATATTTATTCGATAAAATTGCAGCAGTTACAGTTTATGCCTGTTTTTTTTTTTGTTTGTTTCTTTGTTTTTGTTTTGTTTTTTCGGGACTGTTCTGATTGGCAGATTCCATGTCAGTCTCAGGAAAGTCATGGCTCCTTTTTTTTCGGGTGGGTGGGGTTGAGACGCCCTCCTATATACAGTAGGATTGGTCTGACAACAGCAAGTCAGACAAATGCAGCACGTATGGTGTGTATGTGTGTGTGTGTGTGTGTGTGAGAGTGTGTGTGCATGGGTGTGAGAGTGTGTGTGTGTGTGTGTGTGTGTGAGAGTGTTTCCATGCTGAAGTTTCATTTGATGATGTGCTATGTGCTCATATCCAAGGCTCTTAGTGTCCTTGTGTGTATCAGCGTGTCTGAATGTATGTGTGTGTGCGCTCGAATGCGTGCGAACATGTGCAGCAGCACACAGTATGTGAGTACTGCGATAATCTGTGCGTGTGTTTAAGTGTGTGCGCCCGTGCATGTGTTTGTGCATGTGTGTTTATGCGTCTGTTCAAAAGTGTTGTGTATGCGTTAGTGAGCATGTTCAAGTATATGTGCATTTAACCTTTGTAGGTGTGCATATGTGCATGTATCTCTGTATAAGTGTGTGTGTGTGTGTGTGTGTGTGTGCGTGTGTGCGCGTGTTGTTATTTCAGTTCTCTGTAGATCCAGTGCTAAACAGAACTCTCTGGTCTGTTCGGGCCAGTTTGGCGGGAGGCTCCAAAGACTCCTCCCCAAGCCCAACAGCATCAGAGGGCATAGACAGTTCCTGATCTTCATCGCTCTCCTCTTCTTCCTCCTCCTCTTCTTCTGTAACACACACACGCACACACAGAGTAAAAAGCAGAGGTCGTTAAGAAACAGAGAAATCAGAAATGACGTTTCTTTTATTATACGTGTAAGCGCGTGTGTAGACGCTGTACCTTTGTCAGGGTCCAGTGGGTTCAAACTGCGGCCCAAACTGGCAAACTTAAAAAGGGAAAAAGGAACAGGTCAAACCACATACGGTAAAAACTTTATCTCACAGTTACACAGAACTAACATACACACACACACACTGTTTTCCAGTCAAACTCCTTATCAGGCGTAATCAGGTGTTTCTTGACAGACATCACATTTACCGTAAGGCAAAAGCGACTGAAAGCTCTCTGTCGCAGCTCTTTGTGTGAGTGAGTGTGTGTGTGTGCGTGTGTGTGTGTGTGTGTGCCATGTTTTTGTGATCCATGTTTTCTATGAGATACTGTTGTTTTTGGTGAAAGAGAAAACACCATAGGTGAGGGTCAGAGTCTCTGTGGTCAGGGTTAAGGTAAAGGTCAGGGTTAAGGTAAAGGTCAGGGTTAAGGTAAGGAACACGGTTCTTCAGTTACAGTAAAGTGGGAGTCAGTGGGAATTCCCCATTGAGATATAAATATTAATGTAGGTGTGTGTGTGTGCGCGTGTGTGTGCGTGTGTATATGCATGTGTGTGTGTGTATGCGTGGGCGCCTGTCCTATAACAGGGATAGGTGTTTATCCTTTAGCCTGGGTGACTCAGTGTGCATGGGTGTGTGTGTGTGTGTGTGTCTGTGTGTGTGTGTGTGCATACCTCTCCTATAACAGTGATAGGTGTTTCTCCTTTAGTCTGGGTGACTCAGTGTGCGTGGGTGTGTGCATGGGTGTGTGTGTGTGTGTGTATGTGTGTGTGCGTGTGTGTGTGTGCGTGCACGCGTGCGCCTGTGTGTGTGTGTGCGTACCTCTCCCATAACAGCGATAGGTGTTTCTCCTTTAGCCTGGGCGACTCTGTGTTCAATGAGGTAATACATGTATTCATCATACAGGAGTCTGATCAGATGGAAAGACCCAAAACTGGCCGCACTGCGCAAGGTCAGATCCCTGATCACCATGGAGCTACAGAGAGAGAGAGAGAGAGAGAGAGAAAGAGAAAGAGAAAGAGAGAGAGAGACAGAGAGAGAGAGAGACAAACAGAGAAATAGAGAGAGAGAAAGAGAGAGAAAGAGTTTTTTAGTTTCTTTTGGTTGCGCTGGCTTCTTTTCCATTCATTTTTATGGTGGCAAGTCTTTACTGTTGTGAGTCTATTTGCAATTTATTTTGTTTTTGCTTTTGGTTACACCTGAAAGCACTACTAAAACATAAATAAACATAAATAAACTGACAGACCTTTTGGATCTTATGTCCCATCACTCAAAAGCAGTGGATGATCCACTGACCAGGGAACAAAGCTCTGTGTGTGTGTGTGTGTGTGTGTGTGTGTGTGTCTGCGCCTGCATGTGTGTTTTGAGTTTAAATGACCCACCTGTAGAAAGACCATTTTAGCAGGAAGAGTTTAGCTGCCTTTGGGAAGGCAGCACTGGACTGGTAGGGCTTTAGGACCTGGGAGACAACACCGTCAAGCCAGGCAGCCCACTGTTCTAAAGAATTCTGCTGCTGAAGAGTGACTTTAAAGTCCTGTTCCAACCTTTGTACCACCCTGTCTTCACAACGACACACCCACGAGGCCTGCTCCTGGGAATAATAAAGGGAAGATGGAAAGGAAGGAGAAACAAAGAGAGAGAAAGAGAGAGAGAGAGGGAGAGAGAGGGAGAGAGAGAAAGGAAGAAAGACAGACAGACAGACAGACAGACCGAGACAGAGAAGGAAGAACAAAACATAGAAAACAAACCAGGAGTGTCACTATCACATCACCACTGATCTTCTCATTTTCACACCTCTGAAATCACTCAAAGCAAACAACATTTGTCCTACTCTTGTATATCAACAGGTAAACCAACCACTGCGGCAGAACCAACAGAGACAGAAGTACTTCTCCGTTGCCACAACGCACAGATCAGATAAGTCTGTGACAGATGATGCTGTGTGTTTTGTAGCTCTCGATGCAAACGCACGCGCACGGACCTGTACGTTGGCGAAATCGACGCGGTTGAGATCGCTGAGCATCTGGTTGATCTGAGCCGTGTTCTGGAGCACGGCCCGGGCGGCCTGGGCCAGGTGGTTCAGAGAGGTGTACCGACGCAAAGTCTGGGCAAACGCGTTCGCGCACGTCACCTGAGGAAGAGGAGCGCGACGAAGAGGAGTCAAGGGAGGAGGAACAAGCCCTTTTGTGAACACACGAATGTGTGGACGCATGCACGACCACAAACGCGTTTGCACACACACGACCCACACACACGCTCGCGCGCGCGAACAAACACAACGCATGCACTGGTACCTTGATGCGGACCATCTCTTCCGGAATGTTCATCATGGCGTTAGTGAGCCAGCTCTCCAGACTCTTAGCAAAGTTACGGATGGCTTGAGTTAAGGCACCTCCAGAGGAAGAGAGAGAGAAAGAGAACAAGCAAGACAGCAAGAAAGAAAGAGAGAGAGATAGAGAGAAAGAGAGAGAGAGAGAGAGAGGGAGAGAGAGAGAGAAAGAGAGAGAGAGAGAACGACAAACAGTTAGAAGATATTGTGTTGTCCAGTGTTGTGCTGTGTAGTGTTTTGTAACTCAATGAATACGTCTTACATGGGGACCACTCCGCTGGGCTCTGGTAAAGTATCATGTATAGTGATATGTAGAATTTTATGGTGTTGTATCGTGTTTTACAATATTGTGCAGACTCCTATGGTGCTATGCAGAGTTACACAGGGTTGTGTAACTCATTAGTACAGGTCTCAGTACATCTGACATAAGGAACTCTTGGGTATAAGCTTTAGCACAGTGTGTTGTGTAGAGCTGTGTAGAGATGTACACGGCTCTGTAGAGCAGTGTACTTGTCTAGAGTTGTACAGAGTTGTGTAGTGTTGTGTAACTCACTGGGTATGGGTCTGTCTGATATGGGTACATCCGCTAAGCTCTGGTATGTTGTGCTATGTTGAGTTACATAGTGATGTGTAGAGTTGTGTAAAGTGTTGCATAGTGTTGAATACAGTTGTGGAGAGTTAGAACACACTGAGCAAAAGTCTGAGTATGTCTGGGGTCTCGATCTCCACTAGGCTCTAGTGCAGCGTCTTGTGTAGTAATGTGGAGAGCTGTGAAGAGTTTTTGTAGAGTTGTGTAGAGTTGTGTAGCGTCGTGTAGTGTTGTGTGACTCACTGGGTATGGGTCTCAGTACGTCTGGGATGAGGATCTCCACTAGGCTCTGGTACAGCGTGTTGTATAGTAATGAGGAGATTTGTGTAGAGTTTTTGTAGAGTTGTGTAGAGTCGTGGAGTGTTGTGTAGAGTCGTGTAGCGTTGTGTGGTGTTGTGTGACTCACTGGGTATGGGTCTCAGTACGTCTGGGATGAGGATCTCCACTAGGCTCTGGTACAGCGTGTTGTATAGTAATGAGGAGATTTGTGTAGAGTTTTTGTAGAGTTGTCTAGAGTCGTGGAGTGTTGTGTAGAGTCGTGTAGCGTTGTGTGTTGTTGTGTGACTCACTGGGTATGGGTCTCAGTACGTCTGGGATGAGGATCTCCACTAGGCTCTGGTACAGCGTGTTGTATAGTAATGAGGAGATTTGTGTAGAGTTTTTGTAGAGTTGTGTAGAGTCGTGGAGTGTTGTGTAGAGTCGTGTAGCGTTGTGTGGTGTTGTGTGACTCACTGGGTATGGGTCTCAGTACGTCTGGGATGAGGATCTCCACTAGGCTCTGGTACAGTGTGTTGTCGCAGTCACGACTCCAGCGCAGGACTGGATCATACTTACACAGCAGAACCAGGCACGATTTGGGCAGACGCTTCTCTGACTCATTGTGTCTGCGGAGCAAAAGACACAAACCAGTCGCTGAAACTCTAACCCATGCGAACACTGGGGCAAAACTAAAACCCTTCAGGTTCACGGTGACCTTTGAACCCTAACGCCCCGCTTACACGGCCAGTGTTCCCGTGTCGCCTGATTGGCTCTCGCTGAACCTCCAGAATGTCTTCCACAGCGTCTCCACCAAAGTGAACTGCAAATTCACCATCACATCCAGAATAGCCTACAGACATCACATTAAAACTGAGTGTCACACTATACAACTTTGAACATTTACAACGACAACAACAACAAAAAAAAGAATGATAAATCTTCTCTCAAAAAAGCATTAAATCAAAAAGAGAAAAACAAGTGGAACAGCAAAATAACTGACAGTGAGACAGTTGAAAAGAGAGAGACAGACAAAACATACAGAGAATGAGACAGAGCTAACAGATAGTTTGACCAGATGGGGCGGGGGGGGGGGGGGGGGGGGGGGGGGGGGTGTTGACAGACAAGAGACAGACAAACAGAAGTAGATTTAAAAAAAAAAAAAAAGACAACACAACAGGTCAACAGTGACAAGACAGAAAGACAAACACAAAGAGAGAGCGACAGGCAGCGAGCAGGTACCTCACAATGTTCCCTATAGAGCAGCTGGAAACTCTTGATGTGGTCCAACTCTATGCCTTCTGGAAGAGGTTTCCCCTGTAACTCTATATCAGGGAAGTCTGGGAGAGCGCGAGATGCATCTGTGGGCAGGGAAACAGAGACAGGGCTGTTGACTGCAAAAGAATGGAAATTTCCACCAGGTCTTACCTTGTTCCTTCAGCTCTTTCTCTGTCTGTATTTATAAGCCCAGTTCATTACGGTGAGGTTTTTTTTTTCCTTCTAATCCCTACCGTTTGTTCCACTGACAATGTCAAGGAGTCTCGTTTTGTCTTGCCGGTTTTACGTTTCGCGTGCCCGATTCTGGTTCTCCGTTTATCGACTTCCTTTAGGGATTGTTATATTTGTGTTGACCTGGTTCTGTCAACAAAGGTTCAGATGTTTGCCAAAGCACTTGCGTAATTCTGATCCGTTTAGATTTGCTTTGTGTGTCTTTTTTTTTTTTTTTTCATTTACATAAATCCCCATTGTTTTTCCTAATCTCCAACGGTTTGTGTTGCTTTGACATGTACCAAACTGTTGCTATTACGAATGAAGGGGCTGACTTATGAGAAATCTCCTGAAAGGAGGCAAAAACTGTGCTTCTATAAATCTTCCTTTTAACATAATTGTTGGAAATTTTTGAATAAGAGCCTTCGCTAATCAAATTTAATATATATATATTCATATAATATAATACCCGTGAGTTGCTTCACATCGTCTAACACATGGACAGAAGTCTTCACTAACCCAAGAACTGCTGGTAATGCTGCACTTGAGCACTGATGTCAGATGTACTTGAACCCTGCTGCTGTTGCTGCTGCCCCGCCCCCGAAGACATCCCATTGGTCATCCCCTCTACTTTCTGTACGGGCTTCAACCTGCAGAGGACGGGGCATGAGAGCTGACAGTCAGATGGACTGACCAATAGTCATTCAGAGTAAACAGGGATCGCGGTATGAGGACTGAGGTGTGAGACAGGAGAGGTGAAAGGACAGAGTGAAACAGGAATAGAAAGCTCAGTTGACAGAGGACTGTGAAACAGAGAGGGGCTTGACCCAAAAAAAAAAAAAAAGATAAGTGACAGGAAGACAGGAACAGACAGAAATGAAAGAAAGAAAAAAAGGGAAGGATGAGTTGATGAAGAGAGAGCCCGAACGAGATGGGGAAAAAGAAAATTAGAAAGCGTGAGCGAGGTATATGGAAAGACAGAAAGACCTAGAGAGATGTAGTTATCACCTCTGTTTTTGTGAGAAAGGCTGTTGCCTCATAGCCAAATGCTGTTGGTCTTCCATTAGTCTGACCAGAGAGGAGCTGGCTTTGATCCTAAGTCCATAGTAATGGTACTTGGAGTTCCCTCTGAAACACACACACGCACACACACACACAGAAATACTCCCTATAAATCCTCCATGAGTGTCTAATGTAGTGGACCAAAAACTAATCCACTTGAGCCTATACTCATCTTACATTCTGTATGTTTTCTCACAGTCTTAAATAGTTGATGAAGTCAGAGTGCATACGGTAAAGGACTAGCATCTGCTTTAATATCTACTTTGTGAACGAGTTACCCTGAGGACCACGGAGCACAGCACAACTCATTCACGGCCACAAATATTTGCACTAAACTCAGTGTTCATCCCACTTGATACCAGTAAACACAGGGATATTAGGCCTGTCTGTGTGTTTGTGCGTCTGTGTATTTGTGCGCGTGTGTGATAAGAGGCGGCCAAAGTGCTGCCCACTACTGCGTGAATCCCAAGCTGATAATGTGTGTCGGAGTTCTTCACTGGAATTGGGTGGATGTGCAAAAGCAGCCAAACATTTCATGAAAAACATCTTAAAAATGCAGCTGTGCTCTTCAAAACCCATCCAGTCATTAGAGCTATATGAAAATTCAATACATTAACAACGGCTTACAACACTTAAATTCACCCAAAATTCACCAAAAGAATATAAAGTGTATTACAGCGAAGGATAACGCTCTAATGCTTGTGCGTTGGCCTGGAACAGGCTACATCTCTGATTACAGCCATTTACCAGAGCTTTCTTTTTAAAAGACAAAACAAACTGAATAATACTAGCTGTTTCCATGTCATTATTTGGCGGTTGTGGCCAACAGCAATGAAATTAAAAAGCGCCACCTGTTCTAATGCTTTCATGAGTTCCATAATTCATGAGGAGAAATGAAGTTTGAGGTTGACACACTAATTTCAGTGTAGTTTGATGAAAACCCCCGAGACTGCTAAAGTGAGTGAGGTTTTTTTTGATTCACAATTTTGGCCGTCAGATGAAGGAAGCTTTACGGTAACAACAGACAGAGAAGGTGCTGAGTCTCTTCATTTTTCTTTTTTTTTTAAATGTTTTTCTTTTTCTCGAAATGCATTCCTATCATCTTCAAAATCAGCGGAAAAATGGTTTTGACCGAGAGGGAAAGACGCACTCATATGAATTGCAATGATCAGGTTTGACTTTAGCGTGCGTAATCGTATGGGGATGCTTATCTGTGCATTCATTCCATGTGCCTGATTTTCTCTGATAGTATATCTGTGCATGTGCATTGCATGTATCTCTCTCTCTCTCTCTCTCTCACCGCGTTCCCAGGCGTCGCGTCCTTAGCCCCATGAAGACAGAGCGGATGAGTTTGCCGAACGACGCGGCGTTAACCGGCTCTAGTTTCTGTTCCTGGCAGTGCAGTAGGTAATGACAGTAGAGAGTGGAGCGCGGCAAACTCACCCCTTCTGCTGTCTCATAGTTATCCAACAACCACTGGACCTGAGGACCAGAGGAGAGCTGTGGAGATGAGACACACATAGCCACACAACACACACTCAGCACAGAGAGCAGAGACGCTGGGGAGGTGTGTGAGCACACACACACACACACACACACACACAATCACACACAAGCTGACATTCACGCACGCACATAAATTCATCACTTGCACACATTCACACACACACACAATACTTTAAAAAAAAAAAAACAGTTTAGTACAGACAAACTAATGCACAAAACTGGACACAATACACACACATACACTAAAATATAATCTAAATGCAAATGTAACATCTACACGCACAATGACAGAGGGTTTCCCAAACTTTGGTCCAGACTTCCCCAGACATCTCCAAGATTGTAGGATGTCTTTTAAATGCAGTAAATAATTTTGATTTGGCTATTTTAGCAATATTTCGACTCATTTTCGTTGGAGGCAGTCATCATCAAACCATCTAGTTTTAGTTTATATTGTACTGCACTGTCCTGATTAAACTACTGTTTTAATGGTAGATTTGGAGCTTCCAGACAGACTGGTATTGTTGTTTGAGGATGGTGGGAGAAAGTTTGAGAACCACTTCGAATTTTTGCTAAGACACATTGTGTATACAAGACAATGTCCAAGCAAGCAAACACGTAAGAGCACGCGCGCGCACACACACACACACATACATGTATACATTCAGCGTGCCGTGGCGTACAATCTGGGTATGTAATGAAACGTGACCTTTAAAAAAATCGAATGAAATGTCGGGAAAATATCACAAGTACAACTGGGGGAAACTGGACGCAACAAACATTTCTCAGACGAATTTATGCATAAATATAAATTTGGTGAATGTGATAAGATTCGCAGATATGAGTAATAAGTTCTAGTGGTGTTTCAAAATTCATGCACAGTTATGATATGAAACGAGATGAAGTCGTGATTTGAGTTGTATGTCGATTACAGTGAGGATGACAGCACAGTCAAAGACTGGCTACAGGTCACTTATAGGGTAGTGCTGTCATTTCTCGTATCATGACACACTGGACTGAACAAAGGGCAAACAAATTTCTAGATAACGGTTTTTAAGGCAGGTTCGGCTTCAATTACCGAACTACATAGAGTCAATCTGTTCTTTCACTGTGCTCTCTCGTGGGTGGTGAAACAGACCGATGACATCACTAGCGTTGAAAGGACAGTCCTCGACATCACAGCACCGATGTCATGAGGCGAGGAGATAAGAACGTAGAGAGAATATGACATTTGGCGTCTTTTTTTTTTTTTTTCGATTCTATTTTGTGTCATCATACCTTTTTGTCTGCCGACGGCACGCTATTCTCTTCTCCCTCGCTAATACTCACAGTGGCCGGGGAGGCGCGAGCATTGTGAGTGTAGCTTTGGCTGTTGGTACTTCCACCGCTGCTGCTGCTGCTGCCTAACATATAGCTGCCCTGAATCACGTAGCTGCTCCCGCCGCTTCCCCCGTTAGTGCCGCTTCCTTCCCCGGAGCCGTTTGCCGCGGCGGCAGCCGTCGCTGATGTAGTGGCTCCTGAAACCGAAGCGGAATTTGCCACGATCTGCCCCGTCCCAGCCACAAACATGGACACTCCGGCGGAGCCGGTTGTCACGGAGACAGTGAGCGGGGTACCGGGTGTTGTAACTTGAGCGCCCGACGCAGATGTAGTTTCGTAGTAAGGTGCGGCAGTGGTTTGGGTGTAAAGAGGTGTCTCGGAGTATGGGAAAGTGCCCGTTCGTCTGAGAGGAGCAGAAACAGGGCTAAGTTACGCGAGTCAGATTCAAAACACAAACTGTTCACTGTTCACTGATAATGTCACATCGACAGTTGTTTTCTCAAAGACCAAAACCGGAACACTATTCCCTGATGTGTTTAATTGTACGTATATACTATATTTGTTTCTCTCCAAGAACTGTTTTAATCCAGAGCAATATTCCTACTGGTTTTGGGTTAAACTACTGGAGAATCACGTTCAGGACATCTAGTTATTCTAACATAGAAACTGATTTGAAGCAAAGTGACTAACAGATGATTTGCTCCCTTGAGTTCAGTCTGATGAGTGAACTCACATGGTGCTGGTAGTGTAGTTGGATTCTCCATCTCCCTCAACATACTGCACCTGATTAGTGTACACATGCTGAACTGGAACCTGCTGGAGCTGCTGCTGCACCTGTAAAACAAACACACACACACACACACACACACACACAATGAGTAACTGATTCACTCTCTCACTTCTCTCCGCTGTTCTACTTTATGTCCCTAATATGTCTTTTGGTTTCTCACATACTCCTACAGGGGTTTTTCAAAGCGGATCTGAATTTAAGGTGTAAGACTTCCAAGAAGGGCATATTTGAAGCGTTATGTCCTTTGTTCATGATCTTAAAAAAAAAAAAAACCTACACCATTACAACTGTTGATTCTTGAGTGAAGGGGGGTCTTTCTTTTTATCCTTACATCAGGCTCCTTAGCCATCTTTAGGATATTATTAATTTTGTTTTTCTTTATTTTATTTTCCTGCACCAGACAACCTACTCTGCAGATCACAGGTGATTCAAACAGGAAGGGCTGGGCTGTTGTTGCCATGGGAACAGTAGAGTAAGGGTGCATGTCTCTCTCCCAGCTCAGTGACATCATTGGCATGGAGAGGGCAAAGGAGGGGACACCCAATGGGAGACTGAAGGGGTAACAGCTAGACATTGGGGGTAGCTCCTTAGCAAGTGGTGGAAGAATTGTTGGATCTTGAGAGTAGCTATCCGCAAACATGTCTGTTTGTCTGTCTGACATCCTGTGTTCTGACCACACTTCTGTCTCTCTCTCTCTCCCTGTCTCTTCATCCCTTTCTCTCTGTCCGCTACACAAACTCTGCAACTAACCATGGGGAAGATATTTTACTAACATTGGTATTTGAAAGGAATTCAACTAAATCTATTTAGAATCATACACAAACCATTGTGTAGCTTTTGAGTCGATAAATGTTAAGGTTGTGTGAGTTTGACTGCATCTCAAATGTGTAAAACAAACAAACAAAAAAAAAACATGTCCAAGACATCCTGTTCATGTGAAGGTATGCATACATGAGTATGTGCGTCGGTGTGGGTGTGTGTGTGTTTGTTTTTGTGTGTACCTCTTGGGTCAGGTGTACTGACTGTAAGTTGGTAACACCCAGTTGAGCGGTTTGCTCCGTCTTCACTGGCTGAGATGCAGTTTGAACGACTGAACGCTAAAAAAGAAGAAAAAGAGAGGGGAAAATGAGAATGAACAGAAATTAACTGTCCATCCCATGTGGTCGACCAGACCGAAAAGAACAGAACTCTTTACTGTTTTATTCAACACAACTCCTATGAGTCAACACATCTCTCCTCTATAGTCAGCAACGCTTCTTCTCCGTTTGCTCAAAAGCACTTAAAGATAAATAATGAATGTATAAACGGCTGGTACATTTTGAGATAATCCAAATTACCCTTGTGTGTAGTGTGTAGTGTATGCCTGGGTTCATACCACCCTCTTTAACGGGCGGCGACGGATTGCGGTAGTGAAGACTAACGTGAGAGCACACTTCATGTAACACAATATGTGGTGTAGATTCCAAAAAATACTTCGCAAGTGAAAAACGTTTTGAACTTCCTCTAGCTATTTTTGCTTCTTTTGGTTTTGTGCTGGTGTTTGTGTAGAGGGTCATAGATTGCACTGTTGTACATGTAGAGTTTGATGGTTTGTGTTGGCACATGCAAAGAGGTTAATGGTTTCTGTTGGTTTATGTGTTGGAATTGATTGTTTGTGTTGGTATCAGGGTAAAAGTTGATGGTTTTGTTTTGATGGTAGTATATGTGTACGGTTGCATGGTTCATGTTTGTTGCGGTATAGGCAGCCATGGTCTAGAGGTTAGAGAACTGGGCTCGTGACCGAAGGGTTGTCGGATTGATTCCCAGGGCGTCCGTGGCTGTGTGCCCTTGGGCAAGGCACTTAACCCCAATGCCCCCCCCCCCCCCGGGTGCAAGGAATGCTGCCCGCTGCTCCTGTGTCTGGTGTGTATGTGTTCACTACTGGTGTGTCGGATGGGTTAAATGCAGAAGAGAAATTCACTGCTCACCATTCACTGTGTGTGTGTGATCACAGAGACTTACATCTACATTTGATTATGTAATAATGATTTAACAGGGGTTGTGATGGTACAGTGTTGGTGTTACTGCTTGTGCGGTGTTTGAGTCTTCGGTTACATTTACTCATATCTTTGTGTTTGCACGTGTTTATCCAGGAGAAGTGTACCTGCTGGGCTGTCTGCACCTGTTGAACAACCTGTGTGGGAACTCCAGTCTGCACGACAGCTGGTGGAGGACTAGAGTCAGATACAGAATCACTGGACTGGAGAGAACCCTCTGAAGAAAGAGAGAGGGACAGAGTGAAGGAGAGAGCGAAAGAGAGGTTTGAAGTAAGACTGAAAGTGCACTGCAGAGGGATGTTACAAAAGGATACCAAGACAAAACCACATCCGCTAAAACCAAACTTTGACCTAAACTGACCTTTGGAATGGCACAGGGACAGGCTTTTGTTTTCCACTATCAAACATCCTCTAATATTTTACACACAATACTCTTGAAGAAAACCATAAGACCTCTGAGCATCTATTGACCATATATTGTCAGTTAGGCCTTAATATTCCAGACACATATAAATACATCGGATATGAATGAATACACTGTGAAAACTCTCAAGACCTCTGTTGTGGTGACTGGCTTACCAGTAACCGTGACAACGATGTACTGTGGTGTGCTCTGGGCATTGCCAGATTGCGTCGGCGAACTCTGAATCTCAGCTGTGACATACTGTGTTTGGGTGGGTGGGGCTTGTGGGGGTGTGGTCTGAGCAACAACTGTTGTGGTCTTCTGTGCTTGTGCAGGAGAGGGTGTGGTTTGCTCTGCAGATGGTGCAGTCGAGGCTGAAGCTACAGTCGTCTGTAGCTCTGTCAGGAACTGCTGTGGGGCTGCAGCTGCAGGAGCCTGCCCTGTAGTCACTGTCACAGCGCCCGCTTGAGGCTGGGAGGTCTGCTGCAGCTCCCCCACATAGGCTGGAGTTGCCATGAAGATAGTCTAGACTTGTCACTAGCAAAGAGGAAAGAAGACAAAAAAAAGTCTATCAGAAGGAGGAACATACTATCAAAATGCGGTTGACACTACCCCCCTCCCTCTGGAATCAATAAAGTACTGATTTATCAATCAGTCTATCTATCTATCTATCTATCTATCTATCTACACAGTAAATCAGAGTGGGTTGCTATTTTTGCTTTTGAGACCCTTTGCATAATAACTAGCCCATTCACTAACAGCTCAATTTCCTGCAGCAGCAAACAGCGGTACAGCTGGGGAGAGAGAGACATGGGGGAGGGATTGGATGTCCTGTAATGTGATCAGGGTCCATGTCTAAGGCAATGACTGCAGACTCTTGAACATAAGTACTAAGTCAGTATCTTTAAAAAAAAATCAAACAAGGAATGCCTGTCTGTGATCTTTTTTAAAAGTATGTCACTGTGAACTTGCTATTATTTGTCCCTTTAGTCTAGAAAAAAAATCTCCCTATTAAAGGGCGGAAAACATAATGGTTTTGTTCACCAAAATGGGCCACATTTTTAAAATAGTCAGCCCGGGGGGCACTGGCGCTCGCTATTTGCCTTCCTCTAAGACACATTCCTGTATACTAAAGTTACGCACCAGTTAATACTTTATACACTCGCACCCACACAGAGAAGCACACAAAACCGTAGGTTATCTATCAAACCTGGGTGAAGACAACTTCAGAAAAACGTCATGAGGGACCTTCAGACAATGAGCAAGTGCATGGCGAGAATATAATTAAAAAAAAAAAGAAACACTGTTTCGAAATACTGTATTTATATTAAATGTTTGTTGACGTAATGTTTGTTTTTATTCATTCACACTACACTATAATATCCTAGTTTGTGGCAAAGGTCGTTCACAGCCGTCCGTGACGCACCAACTCTCATAAGCAGAACTACCTCAATGACAGTAGTAATCCGCCCCCGTAAACGATGTTTTTTTTTACCAGCTCATCGTCAAAACATATAAACCTACAATATTACTATTTAAATTAGCGTGGCTTTCCTCTCCACTTAAACCCAACAGACAGAACATTTTTAGGTCTATATTGGATAGTTCCAGTACTTCTGTATGTTCGAACACGCTTGATTCAGGAAGTTGACTTTTATAACTAGTACACCTGCCTTCATTGCTGTCTAGTTCCCTAGCAAGCTAACGAGAACTATATTCTAATATTATATCAGTAAACGAAGTGGTAGACGATTATGTAACGTTATTTGGTCGAAGACGTTCATCAGAAAATTGTTACGATATAAACATGTGGCATATTCTGTACACTAGCATATGTGTCAGCCTGATATGTGTACGTAGACTCATGTATTCCTGGTAGCTAACAACACCCGCCATTTTGTACAACCTCTCATGCATTTGACATCGTCATAACAACGACCAGCTTTTCAGGAGGGTGGCAGTTAACGTCCGTTTTGATGTGAGGTTTCATACACTGCTCGCCAGTCCCCTATGCGTTGGTACCTGCTACTTTCAGATTAGCTACCAAGCCAAACAGTTAGCTATTGCTAGCAGGCTAGGTGGCTATTAATGGCCACGGATGCATAATACGGTAAAAACAACAGCAGTCCGATCAATCATACTCCTCTTAAAATATAATATGACCGGTAATGTAATACTTATAGATGATCACCTCTGATTCCGACTGAATTTCCCAACAGTATTTTTTGTTTTTATTTTTTCCAAGGATTCCGGCTGTTGTTGTTGATTCTCGTTGCTGGGTTCTTGTCGCCAGGGCTACCGTGGCTATGGCGCCTCGTCCTCACCGGGGCAACTGTTGCTACCCACCCGTTTTCTTCCCGCCCTATGTCCCCTCTGATTGGTCGAAATAATCAGACAACCGAGAGGTTGTCTCTTTACCAGAGGTCCATCGTATCTGTCAATTTTAAAGACTTCTTCTCATTCGTCTGAATTTTACGGTTGTCGTACTGCCCCTTACCACTGATCCAGGATCAGAGTAAGTGGCAAGAATATACCGTACCTCTTTCTGTCGAGCTCATGTCAGTTGAGACATGTTGCTTATGATTTACGGAGTACAGAAGAGGTGAGGAAAGCTAGTTTCGGATCAGCTGTGTATGCCAAAGAGTAAAACTCGGTCAGTGACCTCTAATTTTGCGTCAACAGTGTCTAATACTGCGAGAAGCGAACTTAAAGAGTTTTGTTAAAGAATAACTCTGGAGTTTGCTGAAGCAGCTTCTGAAAACAAAAGACACTGTAAGTGGAAACTGTTGTTCTCTAAGGGGTTATTCGGCCTTGATTGCTTAATCAGCATTAAGCTCAGAAAGTATGTTCACCTTCCTTGTTAAGAAATACCCCATATATATCAAGTAACGTGCCCCAGATAACAGACTTTGTTGAGCACATTTATTCGTTTTAAATTTTTCAAACCTGTACCCAGTAAACATCTATTACATTACCCAGCAGGTTCTCCTTGCATTTATGTGGGCTATTTGTTATTTATTCATTGATTCATTCATTCATTGACCAAGCAGAAGAATATAAGACACAAAGAGATAGCATACATGAATACCAAAATCATTACAGATCGCTAATTAAAGATTAATAAAACAAAATAGAAAACATGGGACATTTTCGTAGTGTTGTGACCTAAACCTCCTCCAGTCACCTTGTGACAACACGAGAATGTGTCATTTTGCAAACGTCCCTCTAAATGCCACGTTGTTGGTATTGTTATCCTATCGTGTTAATTACATATTCATTATACCATTGTCATTTTTGGAGAGATGAGTGACCTTTTGGTATGTGGTTACACAGATAACCAAGGAAAAAAAAAAAACCTGACACCAAATGTTGCATGACTTCCTTATCTCACTTGGAAAATGCCACACGCCGGATGTAATTTCAACCATTATTAAACAGTTTCTCTCTCTTTTTTGACCTCAAAAAGGGTCAATGTAACAAAGAGACAGAGAGAGAGAAGGGGGGGGGGGTGTGTGTGTGAAGAGATTGAGCAGATAGAGTTGAGAGTACGTGAAACAACTGCACAGGTGAAAATAGGTCATACTAATTCTTTTTAAAGTATGGGGGAAATGTTTAGAGTGTCAAAAGTTAACATTTCTATAAATAGTATAGAGTGAAAGCAAAGTTTGTCTGGTTTACTTTTTTTCCATCATGCATTATTGATGGTCCTGTTTTCGTTTCAACTCGTTTTTGTAGTTAATTCAACACCACCTTGTGTGCTGTGCTATGCTGTTTTATGTGATTTTCAGTATTTTCAGAATTCTCTTTTGTACTGTTGGATATTTGAGTCATAATGTCTTCTTCCTTATACAGTAACACCAATTAGATGAATTGTAGAGGTGTTTTTTTTTTTCAGTACATTTTTATAACATACTGAAATAAACTATAACTGAGTTATTACACATTTAGAGATTCTTTTCAGTAACTTGTTTTTATTTGTTATTTAGGACAGGTTATGAATTTGGAATTAGGACCAGTGCTCATATAATTTTTGTTGCTGTTGTTTTTGTTGTTGGTCGTGGTAGTAATGAAGATTTCTCTTCAAATTTTTTGTTCGCATCAATGAATCTTTTCTCATTCTATTCATATGTATTGTTGTTGTTGTTTTTGGGGTTTTTTTTTTACTTTTTTAACTGAAAAATACTTTCTAAAATATCCTTCTTTTATCTGTGTCACCACAAATTTGCCAACTAGCGGTGTATTTAACAGAAGGGTGTTTTACGGATATGTAAAAAAAAAAGGAAAGAAAATAATAAAAGCACTTTTACTCAGTCGGATCCTTTTTCTTCCAAATGAATTACCACTGCACACCTTCTCACGAGCTTGCCATTCTAGACGAGTTAGACTAATTATTCCGGCTTCGGGAGCGGCTGCATTGTTTCCGGAAAAGGTCAAAGCACCCGTGTCACTGAGCTATCTGGCTCTCTATTTGAGATGGGGGGGGGGGGGGGGGCGGTTGCTACATACTCAGGTTTTGGGTACCCGCCTCAATCAGGGTCTAACCCCCTATAAAAGGGGAATCCTGAGGTTTTGGGAGAATCACAGCTTTTGGGGCCACAAAGAGCGTGGTAACCTGAACCACAGGGACTGAAGACCTGTCATTTTGTCACTCGGACGTCGGGCCTTTTGACATCCTACTTCCTCCGTACATCTCCTCACCTGTGTGTCATCCGTCTGTTCTTCGTAATGTGGAAAGCCGCCGTGTTAGCCGCGTGTCTGCTCATCGCCGGGGTGGAGGGGTTAGACGGACCCACGTACGGCGTTAAGCTGTGCGGTCGCGAGTTCATCCGTGCCGTCATCTTCACCTGTGGAGGGTCCCGTCTGAGACGCTCCGTCACTGGCACAGGTGAGTTGGAGGAGAACGCTAAGCAAACCAGTGTCTTATCTTCCTGTTTTTGTTCCATTTGTCTGGCTTTAAAATGAAGTTTTGGATCCCTACGTCAATGACAATTCCAGTTTCACCGATATAGTTTTAAGACCACTGATTTATTACGTTTTATTAGGCGTTACTCAGTTTTCCTGAGTCTAAGACAACATGATGTGTGTCTGTCTTTGAATATGATAAATGCAAAGTACAGACAGAAACATTTGAGGGGAAAAACCAAACAACAAAATAATAATAATAAACCAGATGAAATATTGACCTTCCTGTTCCTTGCTTGTTTACTTGTGTTTCAGATGATCAGTATCAGGATCCCTTTGGTTCAGAGAACAGTGAAGCGGCTGACGGCTGGTCTCTGAGCACCATAGCTGAGACTCCACTTCACCAGGCACCTGATCAGGACTCTTTGGACCTGGCCCGTGAAGTCCAGGAAGGGCCCCGGTTCAGTCGCCCCGCCCGTTCCCTCATGTCTGAGGAGATCCTGGAGGCTCCACACACTTCGGATCGGAAGGGCAGGGATGTGGTAGTGGGACTGTCCAACGCTTGTTGCAAATGGGGATGTAGCAAGAGTGAAATCAGCTCGCTTTGCTGAGAATGGCTCTTTCCATCAAAACCTATCACCGTAACTGTGTGTATGTGTGTGTGTGTGTGTGTGTATGTGTGTGTGTGTGTGTGTCTGTGTGTGTGTTTTCTCTCTCTTCCTCTCATCATCAAGATGTACCAGATGTGTTTTTCATTATCTTATGATATGCTGAAACTGAGAGAGAATTCTCTCTTATCTCTTTTAAAACATGAAGCATGTTCAGATATAGGCTTTAGTTTGATAGAAATCACTCCTCTGTAGACATGAGAGTGTAACGTGTCATTTCTCTGCTTGTTTGCATTCTTACTTTCCAGATTCCTATATTTTTGTTCTATCTACGGTGACTTTAATATCAAGATAATTAACTGAATATTAATTGTAACATCTTGATGATAAAGAAAATGATGATTATGTTAGCGAGCAAATAAAGTTTTCTTTTTTGCATTAACTCAGTAACCATTCTTGAGTCTCTGTCTCTTCGTGTGAAATCTGCCATTGTCACATACCTCAATCTCAAAGTCTTCAACCGCGGGCAATAGTTTGACTCGTTTTAGTCCTGTCTGTGACGCGGTAAAACTGTTCAGTTTATCCGCAGAGCATCGGCGATACACTTAAATGCCTGCCTAGTAGGGAAAGGGTTTTTATGTTTTATGTAGTATAGAGACCAAAAGAATAACTACATGACATAAAATAGGGCAGACGGCTACCTTTCAACGCTGCATTCTTACAGTTGATGACAACTCTGCCTAGATTCTGCGTGGCCTCTAATCTGCGCAAGTAACTGGTGAATGTAACGGAACAGCCTCAGAACCGAGTAATGCCTCATCTCTCAAATTTTAGTTGGGGAAATTTCTTTTTGGACATGTTCGGCAGTCGGCAGCTTCGTCGACAGAGCTGTAAAGTTGAGTTGGAGCTAGCCCAACCGACCGCATGTGTTACATTTACGACAGTAAAGGGTGGACCTTTCCGGTGAAGGTCCACCCTCTACAGTGCATCGGCGATCAGTTTAGTCAAGAGACGGAGTACAGCGTGAGCGCACAGAGAGTGGGTTACAATTCGACGATCTGATTTCTTAATGAGGAGTCCGTTTGTGGAGTGATACAGTGGATATTGTAGCCTGCAGGAGCTCCTTGAAAGACATGGTGTGTTGAGAAATAAGGAAACGCGCGATCCCCGCGATCTCTGAAAAATTGATGTCCAGTGGCCGCATCTACTGAAGGAAGAGAGAAAAAGTTAGCAGTACCCTAAACAACTGTGTGACCCTCGGAGAAAACATGTTTATCGAGAAGAAGATAAAAGTTGTAACAACACCGCTCTATTAGCTAGACCATAAATGGCTGTAATTGTGTAATCGCTAGCTACGTGTTTGTGAAGCAAAGCATTCGTGTTGACTTGAAATGCAGCAGCATTTGTCATTGAATAGGATTTTGGAAGTTCCGGAACTGAAGGCTGTGTCTGTTTTGGGAAATTTGGAAATTGCGTGGGAAAGTGATGGAATACACAATAATGACAGAAATGTTTGAAGATTGGTAAATTTGTTACTGAAGGCTCGATGCCTTGAACTATGGCATGGATGGACTTGATTTGGCTGTTTTTTCTCACGTATGCTCTCAACACACATTCTTATTTCCTATACGGTGAGTTCGGTTTATCTCATATATTTAAAGTTACTTTTAATGAAAATAGTGCGGTTTCTTGGAGCTGTAAAGAGCGAGTGTTGAAGTAGGCTATCAGTCATAGACAAATGAAAATACAGAGTTAAATGCTTGAGGTGAGGTATGAAGTCGTTTTAAATAAATATGTAAGTAATCTACATATAAAATGATTATTTCATTATTAATTGAACTTGTAAATTGAAAATGTACACAACGTTCAGTTCAGTAGTATGCTGCAGCCTATCCACAGATGTTTTGTGTTCTCCGTGTCGTGTTTTTTTGTTTTGTTTTGTTTTTTGTTTTTTGTTTTTTTTTTTAGTTTTTCTCCATCACTACTTTTCATATCACTCTCACTCTCTTTTGACGATTCTGTCTTTTTTTCTAATTGTTTGTTTGTTAATGCAGCTCGAGGAGAACACGTGAACTGCTGGTGGGACAAGAGCGCCGAGACCCTTAAAACCATGCCCTTAGCGTGCGCATGGTCTACGCAGGTTTGCGATAGCTGTCACTTGTCACTGTATCTGAACGTAAACGGGAAAGGTCTCTCTTCTGCTCCAGTCTCCTGCAGCAATGGCGTTGGCATAGCGCGTTTCAACGTTTCAGCTTCCGAGCCGAAGCCCATTAACTGTACGCTCAGTTGTGTAGAGTATGCACGAGATGACTGCGAAGTCACAGCGGAAGGAGGCTGTAAGTTTGCCACAAGTCTCACTGGTTTTGTGTCTTGCGGTGGTGATTACGTGTGTACGTGTTTAGCAGCCTTACAGGCACGAGAATATACTGTAAATTTGAAAATAACAGTTTGCGACATAATCTTTCCAACATTCGAAATACATATACAGCACAGTTTGTTATGCTGTAGTAATAGGAATGATAACGCCCCTGTTATTTTGCTCTTAACTCAAACAAAGCACCTGAAGAAGCGACCCAAAGACCAAAAACAAAGACTGACCGAGCTAGTTTAGATCATGCAAAAACATTTCTCCTTGAGGGGAGCGTGAACATGAATGAACATCAAACTTTCACACAGGGGAAGTCAGTAGTCCGCGGAAGTCTGCTGTTTTCTCTTATTTCCTGCTTGTCCTGACAGTGTCTACTGCGCAAAAATGTTTTTGGTTTTTTTTTTGGAATTTACCCAATAGACCTCTTCTACTTTATTAAGAGGTGAAGACACACCACACACTCACACACACACACACACACACACACACACAAAACAAACTTGCTGAAACGGTATACACATTCGACGTTGCACATTGCGCTGGGAGACAAATGTCATATATTTCTATCTGTGGTATATGTTCATACATGTATAATGTATGAACATGAATATGAATGGAATTGCAAAGTGTTTTTTTTCCTGAATTAAGTGTCTGAACTCTCTCTCTCTCTCTCTCTCTCTCCCTCTGCCCCCTCCATCTGTATGTTTCGCAGACCCACCATCTCCAATCTCTGTGCCCTCTTGCACCATCAGTGAAGTGTCATATGATGTGGTTTGCCGCTGGGACCAGGGCAGAGACCCACTCATTGACACCAACTACATCCTGCACTGGAAAGAAGTGGAGTCAGGGTGAGGTCACCGTCTGCACATACACTATGCGTGTGTGTGGGTGTTCCTTTAAAAATTAACCTGTGTGCTGTGAATGAGAGAGGGAGCGTGAGATGACAGATTCAGAGAGAGAAAGAGAAAGGGAGAGAAAGAGAGATCGAGTATGTTCTTTTAAAATTTGTCGTGTGTGTGTGTATGAGAGAGGGAACGTGAGGAGAGAGAGAGAGAGAGAAAGAGAGAGTTTTGTGTGTGTATGTGTTTGAGAGAGAGAGAGAGAGAGACAGAGGCTTTCTCTGACTGACAGGTAAACTGCCCGTGTATATTTTTTCTAGCTTGAGTATACACTCCTAAATGTGTAGGTGTGTTTGCGTGTATGTGTTTTTATGTTTGTTCTCTACACCCCCTCTGTCTGGGGTTTTTTTTTTTTTTTTTTTTTGCATGGTAGAATATAATGAGGTTTTCCTGTCTAAAAGCATGACCGCACCTGTGTGTCTAGGTTTTCAGGTTCAGTAAACACCATCGATGGGACTGCGAAAATTCTCCGTGCACAATATTCTCTAAGCGCTGAAATGGTGGTATGGGTGACCGCAGAAAATGTTTTGGGGTCCCAGATGTCTGAGGAAGCAAGTTTTAATACTGCTAACATTAGTGAGTCTTGGTGTCCATCTCTCAGGCTCTCTCTCTCTCTTTCTCTTTTTTCTCTGTATCTCGCTCACTTCCTCTCACTCAGCTCTGTCTCTCTTGTTGTGTTTAAAGTTTATGTCCTCCCTGGGGCATCTGATTTTTTTTTTAATTTAATCTATTTACCCACATAACACCTTTCTTTTTCTCTCTCTCGCTCTCTCTCTCTGTCACTGCTTCAGTTCCGTTTTCACCTCCCAATGTCACTTGCATGTCTGTCAGTGACGGCATCGAGGTCACCTGGTACATGCCTTACCCAGAGACCTTGCAATGGTGTGACACGAGGTGCCAGCTTCAGTATCACGTTCAGGGAGACAAGGCGTGGAATGAGGTAAGAGGAACACAAGACAGGAGAACAACTTCTTATCCATTCACAAACTTTTCGAGATCTCAAAACAGTGTTATGTTGATGTCTGTTTCAGCCAGAAATAATTACTGAAATCATAACTACACTGATAAGGTTATATAACCCAAAAAAAACTAACTAATTTTTGATTTGTTAGTTAGAAATATGTCTGGGTGAATACATTGAAGCTGCAAGAATAGGTTGCTGTGTTTTTAGTGTACAGCTGTGTCAATTGGGGAAAAAAAGACTAAATCGAGTTTTAGTTTTGTTGGGTTTCGCTTTCAATGCTTAGTGGTTGCAGTAGAAACAGACACACTTGTGACTGACTTCTTCATGGTCTTCTGATCAGGCCTCGAAAACACAGTGCATGATGTTTGTTGAGTGTTTTAGTAGAGATCTCAGTAAAGGAAACCCACCGATCAGGAAGCGTTTAGTTGGAGGAGTACCCCAAGTGAGGTTGCAATAGAAGGCTGAACAAAAGTCAACCATGGTAAAAAAAAAAAAAAACTCTTGCTAGCAGTGTTTGTGATGACTGTGCACTGGTTTTAGATGCAAGGCAAGAATGAAGTGCAGCTGTAAACCAGTTGACTGGAAACATCAGTTGAAGCATCCTGGTGGTTTTGATTTGTAGTTGGTTTATTTTCCGGCCTGGCTCTGGTCTTTCTAAATTCCCATAGAAGACAGGGGAAATATCAGTAAGCACTAAACCATTCTGAGTAATCAACTTCATCCTGTGGTTAAGCATTTCTATCCTGCTGGGTTGGGTCTCTTCCAGGATGACAGTATCACCATGCAGAGAGTGCAACTGGTCACCAAACATTTTTAAACGCATTTAAAACCTCACAAAACCTCATAAACCCCCATCATCTCATTCAGTAGATCTCAACTTCTTGGAAACTTACAGAAGGTTCCAGAGCAGAGTTTACCATCATCGCCAGCAGTTTCTTTCAGCGGAAGGAAATAGCGCTGTTCCAGAAAAAAAGCATTCCGCTTATGGAATAGAATCCATTCCACTTATAGAATAGAATCCATTCCACTTATAGAAGCCAGTCCATGCTTAGTTTAACTGCACTCCTTTCACGTGTGAATACATATGTTTTCACCCAGATATCACTCTACCTCTAAATCCCTTCTTCTTTTACAGATTGAGGATGAGTGCCAGGGCAGTTTTACGTTGGAGAAAACTCGACCTTTCACCACGTACGAATTCCGCGTTCGCTGTTGCTGCGCCAACGAAGATACGGGTATGAGTGGCTGGAGCGAAGTTTGTACGATATTGAGCCAAGAGGCAGGTGAGTACCCGCTGGAGTTGGTTGGCCCAAAGCTCTAAAAGGGTGTGTGCTCTCCCAGAATCCTTTATGTTAGCTCTTGAGATGGACTGCTGTGGTCAGTGTGGACTGACACAGTGAAAAGTCAAATGAGGTGCGGTCCACAGGACTGTGCATTGATTCGGTCTTTATGTAAAGCAGTATAAACAATGTCTCCTCTCGAAGTGCGTTTTCCTGTGGTTTTTGTTTTTGTTGTTGTTCTATGGGGAGAGCTGTGTACATCAAAATAGTTCTTGTTTCTTACATCATTTCTGAAAGTTTTCCACTGTCTTTGAACTGACACTTTTCTTTAGTATGTTTTTTTTTTCTTGAAGCTGTGCGACTACAAGGCTTTTACATTGTGTCACAATTCCTTGAATCTTGTATTTGAATACTCTGAAAATGTAGCTGTCTTTCCCGCAGTTCCTTTGGGAGTACTGGATGTCTGGACAAATTGTCGGGCAGATTCAGCAGTTTTACCATGTCATATCCTGTGGAAGGTACCGGAACCAATCATTATGAACGACCATCAATCAGTTTACAACTGGTGTAGTGGGCATGAGAAATTCCTGATTTCTTGACCTTGTTAGATAATGTTAATCCAATAGAGGGAGTGATGTACTCTCCTCCCAAACTATGTGTTATCCAATATTTGTGTGAACCCTCTGAGGACATTCTGAAATAACTACCAAAAATTAAGCTTTCTAGCTTCCATTAACCACAAGGTCCATGACTCAACCCTGAACACACTGGGAGAAACAGAAAAATAATGCATCGTTTATCTATTAGACACAACCCAGCAGCGAAACTTTGAGTTTAATGTTGCAATTATACTTCCATAGTCTCATAGGTCAAGATTTTTAATTTTTTTTTTATTTCCCTTGTTTTGGTCCCCTTTTTTCCTTACGATGCTTATGTATGTTGTGGTGTCCCTCTGTGTCTCGTGTGTGGATTGTGGACTAGGAGATGCCTATATCGCAGTCCAGAGGTCAAATACAAGGTTATGTGGTTAGCATGATGCACAGGGACGGAGGCTTTACCCAGAAGAACCTGCTGAGAGATGAGCAGGGCTGTACAGACCGGGGCAGCTCTTCACGAATCTGCAGTTTCAATGTTACCTCTCAGGATCTGAGAGGAGTCAAAGTGTCAGCATACAACAGAAAGGGGAACTCAGACCCTGCTCTGGTACCACTTCTTGAAATGGGTGAGTGAACAACAACAACAACAACAACAACAAAAAAAAAACGAGCAAACTTAATCAGTCAGCAGTTTGATTGAAAACTTATAGTATACTTCAGTATGATGTCCATTAAGATGCCTTCAAGGGACTTTTATTTTTCTGACAGAGGAAATCGTTTTCTCTTTGATTTCTCGGAACGCAAAAGTTACACTGCGAAACGCAGGACCCGCAAACTTTTTTTTCTGTGCAGTTTAAAACAGTAGCTTGGCGACAGCCGTTGTTTGATGACAAACGCGTTGAAATAAGTAACCCATTCTTTGAGGTAACGTGTGGGCATTTTGGTCTCTGAATCGCTGGCTTCCCTTTTCATACGTTAAGCAACAGTGTGCCAGCGGCATGCATGTGCGTGAGTCACACTTTCTACCCAAACCATCTTCCCCTTCTGCACAAGGTGATTGACAAATCCAGGAGAGTACCGAGACAAGTCATTCGTCAGAAGTCTTGTTTGAGGACGTTTTTATACATTACTTAAAAGATTTGTGTGTGTGTTTTGTGTGTGTGTGTGTGTGTGTGTGTGTGTGTGTGTGTTTCAGCGCAAGAGCTTACAGCAGAGACGTGGTTGAATGTAAGAGGAGAGGAGAATCGTCTGCACGTGTCATGGCATGTACCCACATCCCTCTCTGAAAATGTAAAGGAGTTTGTGGTGCAGTATGAGTCAATCAACGCCACCCACTCTGTACCACATCTGATCATGGACTGGATAAAAGTGAACAAAACACATAGCTCCACCAGTCTCACAGGTGTGTGTGTGTGTGTGTACGTGCACTCGCTTTTGTGGGGGAGTGTTTTTAAGATAATATAATCCTTTATTAGTCCCACAACGGGGAAATTTAAGGTGTTACTGCAGCGTGGGGGATAGCGCAATAACAAGGAGATCAGTAAGAAAAACACAAGATAAAGTAAAAAAATAGGAATAAAAAGATATAAAAGATATATAATAAAAACCCTAAGAAATATTAATAAGTAAAACAGACAGTGCACAGCAGTAAACAGTTATACAGAGGGTATTGCACATGTATAGCAAACAGTTTTACGAGTGTATGTGCATGGGTGTTTTGTGTGTGTGCGCCTGTGTGTGTGTGTGTGTGGGTGTGCGCGCGCGTGTGTGTGTGGACTGCTTGTGCTGATTGCTGATTCTGTCATCTGTGTCAATACAGCTTTGTTTTACAGTTTCATGAACAAATTACAAATTCAGGAGAGTACCCAGACAAGTCATTCATCATAAGTTTTGTTTGAGGAAGTTTTTATCCATTACTTGAATTACTCTGTGTGTGTGTGTGTGTGTGTGTCTGTGTGTGTGTGTGCGCGTGTGTGTACGTGTGCGTGTGTGTATGGGTATTTTGTGTGTGCGAGTGTGCGTGTGTTGACTGCTTGTGCTGATATATAATGCACTTAATGCTGGAACTTCTTCCTTTCCTCAGGTCAATTCCAAAAATATAACCCATACAATGTTTCCTTGTTTGCTGTTTTCAACAATCGCTTCACGTTACTGAAGTCTGCTATTGGCTACACTCTCCAAGGAGGTACATTCAGATATTTCCCATAATCCACTGAGAGCAGTAAATATAAATGATAAACACTGCACAGCTGTATTTTCAGATTCTATTTCTAAACATTTCTGTAAAATATTTTTGAGTATTCAGTTTTCTACTTGTGGGGCGGTCAGTCTTCAGCAAAGAGACGTTTCTTAATCTTTTAGCGCTCCGCCAGTCGTTAAAGTTCGCAATTGTCAACACTCTCACCGTCTTTTCACTCTCCTTTGATCCTTTGACCCTCACTCTCATTTTTCCTCCCAGTCCCTATCCCTTTGATCCTAGTTTCTCTCTTTCATGGCAGAGGCCTCACTGCATTCAGGACCAATGCACACTAAAGCAAAAAGCCAGTTGCTATAATACTTAACAAATGCGAGGCTCAGCGTTTTATAGCAGCGGACAGAACTTGGACAGAAGCTGATACCGATCAGTTTCGAGGGAGAATGGAATGTCTCGTGAATGTCCCGTGAGAGTGGAATTAAGACCATACCACGAGTCCCATCCGCATTGTTCCACTCATTCACAAACTTTATAGAACAAAAGGAAACTAAACTAACTGCACAACAAGTAATTACGCGGATTAAGTAGTGCAACCGTACTTGATCCTTTTCGGAAGCATAAAGTGCGGCAGATACCACTAGGCAAACATAATGTTTCTATTCCTCAGGTTAACACTTTACAAATTCCAAAGGAGGTGCCCTCCCTCTGGCCACAGACACCCACAAAGAGATAGCCCGTTACTAGAAAAGATAAGGGTGCTTTCATACCTACCTTGTTTGGTCCGGACTTTCGGAACCAAAATAGCAGGTGTAAAAAGGTGCGGACCACGATCTGGACCAATGAACCAAAATTCGTCCAACCAAAAGAGGTCGGTTCGTTTGCAGTGTGACAAAACTTTTTGGATGGTTTGGACTCTCGGACCAACTACGGGAGATTGAGGCAGGCTATCGGTACCCATTACACAACAGAAGAAGAAAAAGAACCGGAAGAGAAGTAAGAATGAGATTTTTACCGAATCTTATTATATCGGCGACGATATCATTTTTGCACGACGAGGGCGTTCATTTGGTGAATTTGAACTAGTCTCGAGTACTGCGCTTGAAGTTGGTGCTGCTGGTAGTAATGCCACAGTATTAATAGTAGTATAGTGGCAGCGAAATGAATCTGTTCATTCATTTTTTCCCATTCAAACTGAAAAGGCTACCTGCCGAACTGACAACACGCCGACGTCAGATGCACTCCCGTCTACAAACCAATCAATGTCAAGTATAGGGAGACGCAGCCCACGGTGTTATGTCAGACAAAGTTCTTTAGTGCGCTCACAAATTTGCAGTCTGAAACCAAAATTAATCGGTCAAATGTATACAGTGTAATAAAACATGAAGCTTGGTTTGCACCTCGGTTCGGACTTTCAGGTGTGAAAACGCCCTAAAATTCTAACACCCTGCTATCCTCGGCATCACGTGCGTCCTGTTGTCTTGCCTCGTCCCCGCCTGCGCGTCTCTGTGAAGAATCAGTCTAGAAGATCCGCGCCTAACACCTTTCTAGCTCCGAAGCAAAATCCGCCCTGCGGCCTCTGCGAGCATTCAACACCTCCAGACTCTCATACCTGATCGTGGCGAGGCTGGCTCTTCCTCTTTCCTTTTTTCTCCTTCCCTCCCTCACTATCCTTTTAGTGTAAGTCACCCCACTACATCCTTTTGACGGATTTCCCTTTTGGTTAAGCGTGCCTCTTTACAGAGTGGCCATGATCGCATAATTTTATATCGTTCAGTCGTCATCAAAATGTGGTGAGGCTGAAGCATTATCGTTATTGCCTAGTTAGTCCTCTTTTTTATGCAGTTTAGAAGCTGATGCCTGTTATTAATTTGTGACCTCATCTGTGTTTTTTTTTTTAGAGGTTAGCATGTCTGTTAGCGAATTCGTTTATTGTAATGAACGTTTACATTTGCATGCTATACCCTGAGTATCTGACACATTATCTTGGAGAATTGTGTGAAAATGTGTGTCCAAACAAACAAAAAAAAAATTTGACCTTTCAGTAAAATAAAGTATCTCTGCCTTTCTTCAGTTCCCCCACAAGTCTCAGAATTCCGAGTGGGGAATATCTCTCTCACTCACGTCAATCTCACTTGGAAGCAGATCAGCATGAGAGACAGCCCAGGAGTTATTCTGTGCTACGAACTCGGACTACGCGATGAGGGAACCACAGGTACAGGAGGGAATAAGTACACCTTTGTAAAGTGCTGTCCTTTTTTTTTTTTTCTCTTGAATGTATTTAGACATAATGATTATCTGACTTACCCTGCCATGCTATTAATGGAATAAGGTGGCCCAAAAGACATTGGAAATATGTACATTTTTGTATTTGGCAAAACTTTAAATTGTATGAGACTCTGTATGGGGGTTATCACTAGTTTTGTCACACACTTTGGTCCCGCTCTGTCTCACACGCCCTGTTAACACCTTGCATTAAGATCGGACCTTGGTGTCAGTATATGTCAGTAAATAGATTACATTTTAAAACTAAAATTTTCTCCTCAGTGTTTAATGTGAGCAGTGAGCTGAACAGTTACCAGCTGTCTGAGCTGAAACCAAGGCACAAATATGATGTGTGGATCAGAGCCTGGACTGAGGCCGGACATGGGCCCAAAACCACCTCCAGCTTCAAGACCACAGATTCATATGGTATCTACCTCTCTCTCTCTCTCTCTCTCTCTCTCTCGCTCTCTGTCTATGTGTCTCTTCCTCTCTTCATCTGCCACTGTGATTACTGTGATAACCTCTGTAGTAACACTCTCCCTCTCTGTTTACCACTTACTCTGTCATACCCTTGCCTAGGCCTGGTCCCTTTCTCTCCTCATCATTGTGTCTCTCATCACCTCCTCCCCTCGGTAGCTTCTCTGCTCTTACACCTTTCTCCCTATTTTCTCTCATTATCCCCCCCAGTTTCTTTGCCTCCTGTCAAAACATGTCTTTTCCTCCTAATAGTGCGCATCTCTTGGCTTCAGGTTTTTGGTCTTGCAATTCTTTTGCCATACTGTCTCTTTCACTTTGGCAACCCTTCCTGTCACTTTTTTGAAAACCTCATTGTGGTAACTTGTCTTTTTTTTTTTTCTATCTCTCTCTAGCCTTTTCTGTTCCTTTAACCCCATGTCCGTGTCACCTTCTTATCAACTCAGCCCACGTAGGGAAAGCCCTGTGTGCACCAAGTTACAAGAAAGAGCCGTCTGGTTCTTTTTTCTTGGTTTCTCTGTAGGTGTTGTTAGCATAACATTAGCCTCACCGTGTTAAATACAATCCAAGCTTTCCACAAAAAACAAAAAAAAATTACACACTATATAGCAAAGCGTGTACTGTGGCCTCATTCTCTGAGCACTCTTGTTCGACTTCTCACTCGATCTTTTTCCCTTCTAGATCGCGTTTTGCTCTCCGTGGTAATTGCCGTAATAATATCGTTAACCGTGCTGATGAGTGTGCCGATCGCTTGCATTTTCTGGTAAGAAACGTGATCTGTATGACTCATTGGGCTAACTATAGTTCTTAGAAAAACTGATCTCATACTTAACTGTCATCAGAAATCAGATGTGACCTAGTCTATTCTGCGATGGATTTTATCTAATCTGTCACATCTCGTTTATTCATTTATTGTTATTAATCAAAACTGATCGTCTGTTGTTGCAGCGAACATAGCGCTGAGAATAGAATGTTGTGTTCGGGAATTTCCACCATTTTGTCTCGTTTTAGTTGTTACCCGAAGTTTAAGGAGTCAACATTTTGCTGTGAGAAAATTCCAGATCCAATAAACAGTGTGCTATTCAAAGACATAAGCAGTCAGGTAAGATTTTTTTTTTTTTTACAAACCTCATAGTCTCATAGCAGGACACATGAACAAGGTGGTTACAGCTGTTCAGCCCTAAATTTCCAATTGGGAACATTTTTAATCAAAAGTTTCAGCCTTAAAACTCAGACTGGAGAGAGTGGTCTTTGGCGTTTAGCTTTCTGGCTTGCTTCAGTAATTAATTCACTCCAGTCATTCTGCCTCAGCTCAATGAGTCATACAGGCATGCTAGTCATTGCTGCTGGCAGTTTGTCATTTATCGCTCGACACAGGTAAACTAAATTAGTCAAAGTAATCAGTAATTAGTAGTTAGTCTCAGGTTCTTCCTGAGAGTGACAAACATGAACTCCAGGAGACCACAGAGCACTTAAAACACGACAGTTTGACAGCAACCCGAAGGGAATTAGTAAGTCTTTAGTGACTCAAGACAAGTGAGAGAGACTTTTGGGACGAGTGTTCAGAGTCATAAAAAAAAGCAGAAAGGTGTTGACGGTACTTCCTGAATGAGAGAGTAAACACATTTTTTTTTTTTTGTCCCAATTACAGAGTTCAATTCCAAGCCTCTGTGCTCCTCTGGAATCTTCACTCAAGATTTCCAAACTTGAAGTCTTGGAGAACCTTATTCTGGATACCTCATGTGTTCCCACGCAAACGGAGAACCGTCTTGACAAAGAGGAGGAGGAAGCACAAAGGCGAACGGCAGAAGGGGAGGAAATGGTGAAACGCGGTGGGAGGGAGGACGAAAGCGTAAGTGAGAACTTCAGAGGAACGGAAAGACAACCACATTCAAACTTGGACCGGAGGAAAGAGGGCTACAGCGAGATGGTTGACACCGAGGAAGAGAAGAGTTACGACGATGACGATGATGGGGGGGACGTTTCGTGGGGGAATCAGTTTTCAGATTATGAGAGGCATTTTATGCCTGCTGTGGGAGAGGTATAACGGCTGTCTCGCTCTCAAAACCTGTCTCACTCTGCTCCGCTGGATAACGGCTCGTTTTTAGAGCTCCGACTGTGAAACCGACACCCGCGCGCAAAAACTATCATGGAAAAAAAAGCCTTGAATGGAATGAAATCACAGTTTTCTGCCGTTTCCCTTTGGTCGAGAAACCAAAGACACTTCCTAAAAATGCAAATGATCTTCTACCTCATGTCGAGTTAACTCTTTCACACAGTTTTTGCATTTCTGCTCCGTTTCTGCAGCACACAGTTTTTGGTATAAGGCACTGAAGACTCTTTCTCTAGCCGTGCTTTGTGATGGTTTATCAGGGACTTGTTTTAATTGTGCAGACTGAACGTTCTCAAAGACACCGGAGGGAAGAATCTCTGCAGAGTCATGCAGGTCTACTCTTGCCTGTAAAAAAAAAAAAAAACAACCCAAAACCATCTGGATAGATAAGGGATTGTGAGAAGTTTCAGTACACCACAATGATAAACGTCTAACCCTAACATCAAACACAACAAGAGGTTTTAACCCATAATTTGCATCTGAGGTGCTCTGGTTAAGATGTTTGATCAAGCCATGGTTTGTCAGAAAAGACAGTCAAAATGTCATCCACAAGATGAATGAACCAAAATGACTTTGGTCATCTTCACAGGATGTCAGCAGGAAAAAAAAAACCAACTGTAAACTGAGTGCAACTCAAAAGTGGAGTCTGGCTTCTAACTGAACAGGAAGACACACCCTCCCAGACAGCAACTTCAACAGAGCTGTGGAAATAACAGCCAAACTCTCGGGCTTTGAGGTGTTTGGTTCTTAGAGAGAGGATCTCAGGGCTTTGAGATGTTTGGTTCTCAGAGAGAGGACCTCAGGACTTTGAAACATATGATTCTAAGAGAGAAGATCTCAGGGCTCTCTGGTTCTGAGAGAGAGGATCTCAGGGCTTTGAGATATATGGTTCTAAGAGATAAGATCTCAGGGCTTTGGGATACATGGTTCTAAGAGAGAGAATCTCAGGGCTTTGAGATGTATGGTTCTCAGAGAGAGGAACTCAGGGCTTTGAGATGTATGGTTTAACATTTTTAAATGTTTCTGAGATGTGTTATGAGCTACTCAAAGTGTATTTTGCTGAATAAATATTTTTGATATGCTCATCGCTTTGTTGTGACTTTCATGTTTTAGTTAACAGGAAGGTGTCGGATTATAACCCTGTCTTGTAGCCTAATTTTAAATGGGGTTTTTTTTAGTTAGTAATATCGGAAGTTGTAATAACAGGCACATAACTAACTTGCACAGTCATATCAAGTCAAAGAGAGAACATAAAAACAGAGATAAGAACAAAGTAGAGACAATAATACCATATCTGCCTCTTAAGAGAACACCATGCTTTCATTAACACCAACCAGCCAATCCAAAGATTGTATGTATACTGACAAGCTCATAAAATACACACCCCCCCGTCTCACTCCGAAACCAAAAGGAAAAAAGAAAGAAAAAGGAAGTTGTATGCGTGAAACTGAATAATATCATCGATTATGATATGCGAGTGCTATGTGCTGTTCACTTACAGCTAAAAGGAGAGGTCCATGCAAGACTGGACATTCTCAGAGTCAGAGAGACTACATACAGGAAACAAACCCAGGAACTTTCCTGTAAATATTTAACATAAAGGAACGGACTGTTCGCTGAACACATTTCCTGTTCAACCCTACAGATGATGTCCCAGCTGAAAACTATACTATACTATATATAGTGGAAAGACTGGATACTGAAGTACAAATTATCAGCATAATGGATTTAGAAGTTATTCGAGAATAAAGTAATTACGATGATTTCCTGCCACGTAGGAACATATGGCTACCTCACAATCTAGAACCTTCTGCACTTAAGATATATCTCTGATATATTGGATATTTGATTATTTGTTTAATATGTCAGTGTAAGAATCCGTTTGATAGATGCACATTTTGCTGTCGAGCTTGATATTAAAATGGTGAAACAGGGACATCTAGTGGTGACCTGTGGTACTTCAAGCAGGAAACCCATTTTGAGAACCTCAGCAGCACGGAAGCCCCGCGACCCTAATCAGGATAAGCGGCTTAGATAATGAGTGAGTGAGTGAGTGAGAGCAGCACGGAAGGAGCAATTCCCACTCATTCCCTGGGGCCTAGTTTCTGATCTGATACGACCGGTATGGTTTCAGTAACGTCATTGACATACGACTGATACCTACTCAGTCCTCTTGCATTAGGTAGAAGGGCACAAGTGATGCAGATAAAGGTTCAATCCTAGACCGTAGTTTTTTAAGCCTTTTTTTTATGAGAACCACTCCATCTATCATAGAGGTCCATTCCCGTTGAAACTTTTTTTTTTTTGGGGCGGGGATAGGAAAGAGGAAGTTTGCTCAAAAAGCTATGTTTGGATTTGGGACATTGTTTGACTGTTACGTAAACAAAAAGTGTCCACTATCTTGAGACATATGGACAATGTGGCTTTCGTGAGTCAACGCAGCTGAGAAAGATGAGAGTATACCGATTTAAAGACACAGATTTGATAGGATCAGGAATTGGATTATAATAGCTACGGCAGAACATTGAGAAAATAAAGTTTGGCTTTTATTATTTCAACTGTATTTTAATATTTAAAGGTTCGCAGAGGAAAGCACGCTTCTGTTCTATTTACAGTTGTAAACAAATCTTGGTGCACACGCTCTCACTGACATCTAGACGCTCTTGTGTACTTGTGAATGGATGAATGGGTTTTTAGTTGGCTGTATTTCATCAAATCGGTGTCAGAGGACACCGTTACCGTTTTAACATTTAAGATTCAGTCCACATAATCAACCTATTAATATTCATTCTGAAGATAATACTAGAAATACACCCATCCCCCATGCGTTCTCACCGCCCGCATTCCAACCTGCAATGAAGCAACGACTGGGCATGCGCAGTGATTTTGCGGTCGTCTGCGTGGGATAGGGGGCGCTAGAGATCCGTTAATCGTGCAACGTTCAGGCTGTTCCGCGATAGGAGAAAGAGAGAGAGACCGAAAGAGGGGGGGTGAGAGGGAAAATAAGCGAACTGGCAGAGTTGCTCTTTGTTTCTAGCTAGCTGAAGAAAACGGGGGGGAGATACCGGCAAAAACTGAATCCACAGTCGGTAAGTTACACATAATAATATTGCATATTTGGAGTAAATACCTACAAAAATATCTATTAAACAAGTATATTTTTATATTTTAGAGTGCAACGTGTTGTTTATATACACAATTCGCCGTTTGTTTGTTAGCCTCAAGTTAGACCGACATTACCGAGACGGGGGGAAATGAATGAATGAAATACTGGGTGTTTTTTTGGAAATGTAGGTAGCGCTGGGGACTGATCCAGGGGTACGGGAGGCGGGCTGGATCAATCAGCATGAATACTGGAAGAAATAGCTTGTTTTTACTTTTTTGAATCCCTCGAATCTTCAATTCAACCCTAATGCTACCCACCATCTGCACACAGCAATGGTGGAAGTCAGCATGGCCGTGAATTAGCTCACCGGTTACTTTTTGTCTTTTTTCCACAGCGTATAATCGTTAACAAATTTATTACAATGGGGTTGGTTCTCTGAATATTGTCAACTATGGAAAATAATCTATGAGGATACATTATTTGTAGGATGGTTTAATTAATGATGACCTAACACAAATTATACCCGTTTGTTCGGGTTGTATTAAATGCATCACTAATCTTGATCAGTTAGCATGGCTAGCATAGCTACCTAGCTGAACGTGCTAAGTGGCTATATGACCTAAGATAAGAGAAAGGCTAGGTCTGTGCTATAATTGCTATGAATTTATGATAATTGTGTTTTATAAATCAACGGTAGAGTGATGTTTAACCCAGATTAGCCATGGCGTTGTAACAGTCGAGATACTAGTAAACTTACTGTTGTTTCGTTTAAGCACTTATTGTTATTTGTTAGGATTTAGCTTGGTGGTTAGTCGTGCTAACATAACTTAGGGCTTCAACTTGGTCGTTGCTAACTTGCTAATGTTAGCAGCACGAGCTAACCAGCTGGATTATTGTTGTTGCTGGACGTTAATTTTCCAGTAGTAAAATTGCAGATTTCCTATCTCAAAATGACTGATCAGTCTGAAGTTGCTTAGTTGCTATTTAAACACGAAATGTTTGAAAAGACGAAGGTTGGAATAAATCTCGTGTGCAAGATCGAGACCTTTTACTCGTTAACTTGGTTCGCAATTTATATTTTCTCTAAATAGATGGCAGTCAGTTTATTTCACCGAACGAATTATTTACTCACAAATAATTAAATACAGGAGCACCACATTATAGTAATGTGTTTTCTTTAATTGTGAATTGTGATCTTCTGAATATTATTAAATGTCCTACCTTTCTTTTACCATGTCAGATGTATGCAACTTATAACGTAAAGCAATTAATGTGAATAGCGCATATGAACGCATGGTCTGACTGCTCCAGTGTTTTGACAGCTGAGGCAAGCAGGAGCGTCTTTATAACCGGGGTTTCCCCCTTATGATACGGTTTCTATTTTGGTTTTACTTTTTTTGAGAGGTTAACTTTAAAGCATGATGATCTTCTCAGTTCAAGTCCGAAAGATGAAACTGTTAAAGTTTTGAATATTATTTTGGCGCAATATGAATATTAATCTTTAAAAGCATCGCAAACGCACAGCGATTTTATTCCTTTCAAAATATCTGATGAATGCACAATAAATTGGTTGGGGAAGTTTGGAGCGTTGCGTATTCCTTGGCAGCAGTGATAATAATCAGAATCTTTCTGTTTGTCTCTAGAGTCCATTTGTTTACCTATAACCGAGAGTATCTCTTGCCGTAGGCTTTAGGTATAAGGCTTGATTCGTTTTTTCCTTGTAATTCTAATCTTGGAAGAAACCGACGTGATGGAGTGGTCTCATTTCAATGTATTACTCTTTGTTGTTTTTTTTACGCGAGCAGTTTCGGCATTTTGTTTGTTAACGTTTTTGATTATAAGATAATGTGAAGTTGCTAGGAGACGGTGCGCCTGTTGAGCAGTGTTTGGGTATAATATTTTCATGGAAGAAGGTTCCAGATGCAGCCAAAGTAATAACTGTGCTCTACAAAGACAAATGTGTCTCATTTGAAGAAATGAATCTGTTTTCTCATTAGTTTTACCTGAGTGGTTGTTTATCTTTTCACAGAGAAACCATACAAAGCATTTTTTAACTACAGGCTTTAAAATCATTGCTTCTCAGGCACACAGAATGTTCTGGAATGAGCCATTAAGGTTCTGCTGGTTTGTTTTGTAAATATGGAAGACAGCTACGCTGTCATTACAATTGGGAATGGCATTGCAGACATGCCTGAAACTGCAGTCGAATTTTGGGTATTTCTACTATAAAATCTGTCTGTATATACCCTCTGCTTTGCAAACTGAGATGTCTACAAACCAATCTCAGTCACTGTATATCTGAAATCTTGCACAACGTTAAAGTCATAATCTCTCTCTCTCATCCTCTCCCTCCTTCCCTTACTCCAGAGAGAGTGCTGCTTTTTCCACTTTTCCCTGCTCCTGTGAGAGATGTCCACTCCGGACCCCCCCATGGGAGGGACTCCCAGGCCTGGTCCTTCCCCAGGCCCCGGTCCCTCTCCAGGGGCCATGCTGGGACCCAGCCCGGGGCCTTCGCCTGGTTCTACCCATAGTATGATGGGACCAAGCCCTGGTCCTCCCACCTCAGGACACCCCCTACCTCCACAAGGGCCAGCAGGGTACCCCCAGGACAACATGCACCAAATGCACAAGGTACGGGGGTTATTGTACCTCACATTTGTTCTGTCATGCCTCTGCCCGGCGTACCTGAGTTGAGTAACAAGCTGATGAATGAGCAGCTCAGCAGACGACTCTTGAATTTAATTCGAATGGAACAGATGTTTTGAGGTGGCTTGCAGTCTCTGAGGACAGGAGGTGAAAGCAAGTTCAGAGGAAAGTTCTTAATTTAGAAGTTCATTCAGCTTGAGTCGATTATATCTTAATGAGGTAGCAGGAAGTTGTTGTTTTTTTTCCTGCCATACTGAGCTGTCAGTTGCAGTTGTGATTCATTTGGATCAAAATAGTCCTTAAACTGAAACTGTAAATGACGCGTTACAAGTGTCGCTAGCTAAATACTTCTCCTTGTTAAAACTCTTCTTTCATTGTTCAGTTCAGGTTCAAGATTCAACTTTAAATTACTCCTCTTTGTCCTCACCTCGCTATCTCACCGCAAGTGATTACGTACAGTTTAAATGTCTGTCAGAATCAACTTGAAGCCAGCCAGTTTTTACTGATACTACTAGTCCATAGAGATTTCCCAGAGGTAAGTTAGGCTGGAGATGGGTTGTGGATGGAGTTGTGATGGATGATGATGATGATGATGATGGGTGGAGTTGTGATGCGTCCTGTCTGTCGGCAGCCCATGGAGGGAATGCACGAGAAAAGCATGTCTGACGACCCGCGCTACGCTCAGATGAAAGGCCTGGGCATGAGACAGGGCGGCCACAGTGGGATGGGACCACCCCCAAGCCCCATGGACCAGCATTCACAAGGTATACATACACACACACTCACGCTCAGTCTCACTCACATACACACTCTCTGTCTCTCTCTCTCTCTCTGTCTCACTCACATACACTCTCTCTCTCTCTCTCTGTTTCACTCACATACACACTCTCTCTCTCTGTCTCACTCACATACACACTCTCTCTCTCTGTCTCACTCACATACACACTCTCTCTCTCTGTCTCTCACTCACATACACACTCTCTCTCTCTGTCTCTCACTCAGATACACACTCTCTCTCTCTCTCTGTCTCACTCACATTCACACTCTCTCTCTCTCTGTCTCACTCACATATTCACACACACACTCTCTCTCTCTCTCTCTCTCTCTCTCTCTCTCTCTCTCTCGCGCGCGCATGCTCACATACTCTCGCTCCTACTCTCACTCTCACACACACACAGACACATGGAGAGAGACAGAGAGCTTTGTGCTTGAAAAGAGAGGGGGGGGGGGTTCTGTGGTTACTGCTACATCACATTTTTTCCCACCTTTATAATTTTTTTTTTAATTGATTGGATACATGCTGTTTCTCAAACAGGAGGAGACGTTTTTTTTCCCACCTCCACGTACAGGCTTAACTTTAAGTATCAGTCGTTAAACCAGCGGTTTGGCCCTGGAGAAACACATTCAGACTTTGGCTCGTAACAGGAGCTCTGTGTTCTCATCTGACCTTGATTTTACCTGGAGAGAGAGAGAGAGAGAGAGGTAAAGAGTTGCCATGGAAAAGCCGTCCAGCCGGTTCCCCTTCTTTCATATCGCTGCTTTTGTACCGCAGTTTAACGAAAGACAGAGAGGGAGGAGCGAGGGAGGCAGAGCCAGGGATTCCCCTTTTTTTTTTTTCGATAAAAACAATGCAGACAGCTGCTTCAAACCCACAGAGTCACGAGAGGGGGAGGGGGGTTGAGGAGAGGTGGCGATGATTCCAGATGAATGAAACAAAGAGGGTTTTTTTTTTTTTATTCTTGTTTGCTACTGTCGAGACAATTGGCAGTACAAGCTCTCTTGGAAAATGTTGTGGTCATACACCTTCAAGCTGCACTGTCCTTCAGATGCGTAGGCAGCTGTTTGATGTGGTTTTTCAATATTGTGAACTTTCACACACTCGCTTGTGAGTTTAACGTTTTGTTGCTCCCGTATATCTTCTGGTTTCGTTTCCTCATCGGCCTTTTTGATCTTATTTTTTTAATACGTCTTCATCAATGCAGTTTTAAAAAGTTATTTTTATCTATTTATTTTTTTTTTAAATCTTGTGCCTCATTTCCTGCATTAATCACTCACAGTCATCCTCCCTCTCTCTCTCTCTCTCTCTCTCTCGCTCGCTCTCTCTCTCTCTCTTTCCTTCCTCACAGGTTACCCATCCCCTCTGGGTGGTTCTGACCATGCTCCCAGTCCTGTACCTGCCAATGGCCCTCCCTCAGGTCCCATGATGCCCTCTGGCCCGGGTGGCGTGCCCATGGAAGGGGGCGACCCCCAGGCCATGGGTCAGCCTAACCGGGGTGGGGTCCAGGGCGCAGGCGGCGCCGGAGGCGGTCCAGCCCCGGGCGTAGGGGCCGGCGGACCCACCCCCTTCAACCAGAACCAGCTCCATCAGCTCCGCGCCCAGATCATGGCCTATAAAATGTTGGCACGCGGGCAGCCGCTGCCCGAGCACCTCCAGATGGCGGTGCAGGGCAAGAGGCCCATCCCCGGCATGCAGCAGGGCATGCCGAACATGCCCCCTGCCTCAGGACCCGGGGCTGGACCTCCAGGGCCTCCTGGACCCGGACCCACCGGCGCCAACTACACCAGACCTCACGGTGAGCGCGGTTCGGCCTGCCTCACAAGAGGCCGCGCGAAACACAAAATGAAGATTAGCGGCCCCCCGTCGGCAACAGTTGGACACGACATTACGTTGCAGGAATAATGTTGTTTTTAGCTTTGCGCGGCTGCAGTCACTTAGCTGTTACAATTCTGAATATCTTCAGTGACGTACTGGACCGGAAAAAAAGCTATATCATTAACCAATAATATTGTCAGGTTTCTGTTTTAGGGTATGAGCATGCATTGAAATCAGTAAACAGTGATTTCATTGGTTGTCATGCTCTTTCTCCTCTTCCTCCTCCTCCTTTTAGGAATGGTTGGACCAAACATGCCTCCTCCAGGACCTTCAGGTGTGCCCCCAGGCATGCAGGGGCAACCCCCCAGCGGCCCCCCCAAATCATGGCCCGAAGGTGGGTCACGTCCCCCAGTCCTCCACTGTGGACAGAGAGATTTTTCTCTCTGGAACTTACCTAACTGAAACTCAGAATACCAAAAAAAATAAATAAATAAAAAAAATTGAAGAGCAAGATTGTAAAGACATGTTTTCATATTTCGATCACAAATAAGACTGTGTTCAATGTATGTACCAAATTGTGACTGCATATTGAAGAAGATACAGGTGTTAGTCATGTTTGTTTGTCCCGGTGTGTGTGACCGGGAAGATTGCATATCAGTGCATTTCTGTACCAACACGTGTCTGTCTGTCTGTGTGTGTGTCTGTGTGTATCTGTGTGTGTCTGTGTGTGTGTGTATGTGTGTGTGTAGGGCCCATGGTGAATGCCGCCGCCCCGGCCAGCACTCCTCAGAAGCTGATTCCTCCTCAGCCTACGGGTCGCCCCTCTCCTGCCCCTCCGTCAGTGCCCCCCGCTGCCTCACCCGTCATGCCCCCCCAAACCCAGTCGCCCGGGCAACCGGCTCAGCCCCCACCCATGATGCTCCACCAGAAACAGAACCGCATCACGCCCATCCAGAAACCCCGCGGACTGGACCCTGTGGAGATCCTGCAGGAGAGAGAGTACAGGTGAGCAGAGAGATTTAGGACAGTGTGTGTGAGCAGAGAGAGAGAGGGCGTGTGAGTCTAGTGTGACAGGGTTGAGATGTCAGGCCATCTATATTCCTGCACATAATTTCAGAAAGATGATTTCAAATAAACTCCTTGGACAGCTAACATGAGTCCTTTCATTTAAGAGTTTAGAAAGTTTCTCATGTCTGCAACTGGAGTCTTTTTTTTTTTTCTTTTTTTTTTTTTTTAAAAGAACTGAATAATAAGAGTCAGTCTCTCTAAGCACTCTGTCTGGATGAGACCTGTATGTAACGTCCCCCCCCCCCCCCCGTCTCTCTGCGTTAGACTGCAGGCTCGCATCACTCACCGTATTCAGGAGCTGGAGAACCTTCCGGGCTCTCTGGCCGGAGATCTGAGGACCAAAGCGACCATCGAACTCAAAGCCCTGAGGCTGCTCAACTTCCAGAGACAGGTGAGGAGAGATCACAGGAGCAAATTTGTTTGTTTGTTTGTTTTAAGTTGCTCTGGTTCATTGAGTTGGAAAACAAACAGAGGGAACAGTTTCTACTTTATAATTGTAATAGGCTTATCTTCGATGATTGGCAGGGAGGAATAAGTTAGAATGCAGTTTTCATCAGTGAATGCGAGAGAATTGAGCCCTCTTCTAATATAATACTTCTATATAGCACCACAAAGGTTCATGCCAGTGTTCAAAGCTAATGAAGATCAGACATGTGATGGTTACAAATCTCTCTTTTTTTAACTTTTCCTCCTGCTATCTCTGTGTGGTGCAGCTCCGTCAGGAGGTGGTGGTGTGTATGCGGCGTGATACGGCGCTGGAGACGGCGCTGAACGCCAAAGCCTACAAACGCAGCAAACGCCAGTCGTTACGCGAGGCCCGGATCACGGAGAAGCTGGAGAAACAGCAGAAGATCGAACAGGAGCGCAAACGCAGGCAGAAACACCAGGTAACCGTGGTGACGTGGTCACGGCGCACGCCTGCCGACCGCGAGCGTGATTCAACAGCCTGTTCCTTCAGAAATCTGCTGAAATTGGTCCTTCAGTGTGAGATTAAACTCAACTTTGTCCTCTGAGACATAGATAGAGGCAGGATTTGTTCTTTCTTGATTAGATTATAGCAGGCTGTGTTTGACCGGTCAAAATTTTCTCGGACCAGTTTAGAACTTTACCGAACAGCCTCCTGATCTGGAAAATGTCTTTGGTTTAATGTTAGTTTGATTGAAACTAGTTAAGTGGAAACTTAACAGTACTGGAGTGGGTTTGTTTTGAGAGCAATAGGGACTGAATTTTGAATTGATTCTGAATTTTCCTTTGTTTTTATTTGTTAATTTTTTTTATTCTCTCCGTTGTTTTAAAGGAATATCTTAATAGTATCCTCCAACATGCTAAAGACTTTAAGGAGTATCATCGCTCCATTACTGGAAAGATCCAGAAGCTCACCAAAGCTGTGGCCACTTACCACGCCAACACAGAGAGGGAGCAGAAGAAGGAGAACGAGCGAATCGAGAAGGAGAGAATGCGGAGGCTGATGGTGAGAAGACACACACACACGTGACACCTTTACATTACAATGACATACCATCACTTCGCTCTGTGTGTTTTTTATTAGTATTATTATTATTATTATTATTATTATTATTATTAAAAACAAAACTCTCCATGAAGATACTTTCTCACTTCTCCCGTTCAAACATCTGCGTTCTTCATACACCAACGTTCGCGATAAATCCACACACACGTACAGGGTCCAGACACACACACACAGGCGCACACACCCCTTGACTCTGCCCTGTGCTCATTCTCTAGGCCGAGGACGAGGAAGGCTATCGTAAGCTGATCGACCAGAAGAAGGACAAGCGCCTGGCTTACCTGCTGCAGCAGACGGATGAATACGTGGCCAACCTCACGGAGCTGGTCAGAGCCCACAAAGCCGCTCAGGCCCTCAAGGAGAAGAAGAAGAAGAAGAAAAAGAAGGTAGAGAAGAAGAGATAAGGATTAGATGGGATGCGCTGTAGGGTCGTGACATCTGAGTTGACGTGTTTGTTAATCGGAGAGTTAAGGCATGTGTTACAGTTTTCTAAAGTGTGTTCTGTGTCCACAGAAGATGGAGAACGCAGAAGGTGGTACTCCCGCCCTGGGTCCAGATGGAGAGGTTTGTTTTCTCAATTCAGTAACATTTTTGGAGACAGATTTTTATCTGGTTAATTATATGACCTTGAAAGAGTGAACAGGAACTCTGGTTTTGATCACACAAACCTGATGAGGAACATGAGGGAGGCACTCAGAACAATACATTTCTCAATGCTCGTCGCCAGGTTGTCGCTAAGTTACCTATTCTGTTTACCTAACCACCAAGTTCCAGAATGGAATATGCATTTGGAATGGTTCAACACGAGGAGAATGCTGAAAAAAACAGAACATTTGGGATTTTTAAGGAAGTAACCCACTGCACAGAGAACAGAAGCTCCCACTGATTTTAGTATCGCAATGTTTTGTTGCCTCTCCATAGCAACTTCTGTGACATCACTTCACCTCTCCTTGAATGTGATTGGTTAAACAGCTACATGTTGAGTTTTAATTGGTCTTGGTATTTTTTCTGCGTTTTGTAGCCTCTGGATGAGACCAGTCAAATGAGTGACCTTCCAGTCAAGGTCATCCACGTGGACAGTGGCAAGATTCTGACCGGTGTGGACGCTCCCAAAGCAGGCCAGCTAGAGGCCTGGCTAGAGATGAACCCTGGGTGAGTGTGTGTGAGCATGTGTGTGTGTGTCCATGTCACTCATACAAAATAAATCACTCTCTCATTTAGTAGTTTGGAATTACTGTTTTGTAGTGTGGAATTGTTTGAGTGATTTATCAGCAGTGGATCATTTTTGTTGGTTTGTGTCATAAAAGGTTTTTGTAAAGTGTCCCTGTCAGGCTAGTGAACTTTCTGTCACCTGGTTCTTTGTTGTGAACGTGTTGGGGTTTTTTTTTTTCTGTGTTTTTATCTGTAGGTATGAGGTGGCTCCGCGCTCGGACAGTGAAGACAGCGGGTCTGACGAGGAAGAGGTAGGACTGTGTGTCTGCTTCCTCCTCCTCCTCTACCTCACATTCTCACTCTCTCCTCTCTCTCTCTCTCTCTCTCCTCTCTCTCTCCTCTCTCTCTCCTCTCTCTCTCCTCTCTCTCTCTCTCTCTCTCCTCTCTCTCTCCTCTCTCTCTCTCTCTCCTCTCTCTCTCCTCTCTCTCTCTCCTCTCTCTCTCTCTCTCCTCTCTCTCTCTCTCCTCTCTCTCTCTCTCTCTCTCTCTCTCTCTCCTCTCTCTCTCTCTCTCCTCTCTCTCTTTATCCCTCTCTCCTCTCTCTCTCTTTATCCCTCTCTCCTCTCTCTCTCTTTCTCTCTCTCACACTCTCTCTCTCTCTCTCTCTCTCTCTCCTCTCTCTCTCTCTCCTCTCTCTCTTTATCCCTCTCTCCTCTCTCTCTCTTTCTCTCTCTCACACTCTCTCTCTCTCTCTCTCCTCTCTCTCTCCTCTCTTTCTCTCTCCCTGCCTCCTTTTATTTTCTGGAGGACTCTGTGTGTGTGTTTGTAACGTCAGAGCGGTGTTAAAATAACTGAATGAGTGGAGCTTAAAGTCGTCAGAAACTACGCCGGGTTGGAACTCATTATCATCCATTCAGAGTCGGCTGTTAGCTTTAGCACATTAGCTCCTAGATGAGGATTTAAAAACCTATTACATTAAATACCTGCGTCTATTCTTTTAAGGCCGATAGCTGCTTGAGGGGTTTGATGTTTATGTGGTTTTTTTGGGTCCGTTCTTCTCTCACTCTTAAGGAGGAAGAGGATGAGCCCCAGCCCTCTCAGGCCCCCACGGAGGAGAAGAAGAAGATTCCGGATCCTGACAGCGAAGACGTGTCGGAGGTGGATGCTCGCCACATTATCGAGTGAGTGACCTCTTTTCCTCCCGCCGTTTGATTGGCTGTTGCCAGTGGAAACCGGTGACCACAAAATCACTGTCTCTAATCTAAACGCTGGTACATCCGTAACAATGACGCCGAAGTCCTCATGAGCAATGTTAACGGCTAAAATAAATAAATAGATAAATAAATAAATGTACTTTTACTTTGAAACACCTTTCATGTGCACACAGCAGCTCTCAGCCCTTTTCAAAGTCAAGGGATTAAATTGTGTTCATATACATTACATAATAACAAGATAGTGTGTGTGTGTGTGTGTGTGTGTGTGTGTGTTTGTCAGGCATGCCAAGCAGGACGTGGATGATGAGTACGGCAGCTCGGCGTTTGCGCGTGGGTTACAGTCGTACTACGCTGTGGCTCACGCCGTCACTGAGAAAGTGGATAGACAGTCCTCACTCATGGTCAACGGCCAGCTCAAACAGTACCAGGTACACACACTCACACACACACGCACAGACAAACACACACTCTCTCTCACACACACACACACTCTCTCACTCACGCACACGCACAGACAAACACACACTCTCTCACACACACACACACACTGCACATCTCAAGCCCTTACCGCTCAAACAGTACCAGGTACACACACACACTGCACATCTCAAGCCCTTACAGCTCAAACAGTACCAGATACACACACACACACACACACTGCACATCTCACACACACACACACACACACACTGCACATCTCACTCACACACACACACACACTGCACATCTCACTCACACACACTCACTGCACATCTCAAGCCCTTACAGCTCAAACAGTACCAGGTACACACACACACACACACTCACTGCACATCTCAAGCCCTTACAGCTCAAACAGTACCAGGTACACACACACAGAAAAACACGCTCTCACACACACACACACACTCTCACTCACACACGCACACGCACAGACAAACACACTCTCTCTCTCACACACACACAAACGCTGCAAATCTCAAGCCCTTACAGCTCATGATAGATACACGCAGACACATTAAGTTACTCATTATGCAAAGATGACGTGAATTTTTAACACTCTTTGTTTTGTTTTGGGTTTTTTTTTTCCTGTGTGTCAGATTAAGGGTTTGGAGTGGCTGGTGTCCCTGTATAATAATAATCTGAATGGAATTTTGGCTGATGAGATGGGATTAGGGAAGACCATTCAGACCATCGCCCTCATCACCTACCTCATGGAGTACAAACGCATCAACGGTCCCTTCCTCATCATCGTGCCGCTCTCGTGAGTCAGCGCCTTTCTTTCCTTCCTTCATCCGGTTCTCTCGCTTTCCCTCTCCCCCCCCCCCCCCCCCCCTTTACCTCTAAGCCATTCGTTCTCTCGTTTCTTTTTTCTTTTTTTTTTCTCTCTCTCTCTCAGTTTCTGCTTTCATCTTTCTCTCTGACCCTCATGCTCTTTCCTCCTCTGTCTGCTCTGCTTTCTGCCCTCCCTCTTTCCATTTCTTCTCCCTCCTCCCCTTCTTTTTTTCCCCCGTTTCTCTCTCCTGTTCTGTCCGTCTGTGCTGCGGCGTCCCTTTTTTTCTTCCACTTTTATCTTTCACCTTTGCTCCCTCCACTGCTCCCTATCAACACCCCATCCCTCTGTCTGTTTCATTCTCTCCTCTGTTCACCTCTCTCTCTCTCTCTCTTTTTCCCTCACACTCTTTCCTTTTGTGCTTCTATGAGCCTCTGTCTCTCTGTAAAGTGTGTTGTTAGGGGCACAGACGGCCAGAACCCACTCATTAATAACCTCTCTTGTGTTTTACTCAGAACTCTGTCTAACTGGGTTTACGAGTTTGATAAATGGGCTCCATCTGTTGTCAAAGTCTCCTACAAGGTACGGGCACTTTTAGATTCTTTTTTTTTCAGAGCAGCATGTTAGAACCATGCAAAAATCACGACGTTAGCCTTCTTTGGGCTTTATTAAGTGACTCTTTCCCTCTCTCTCTCTCTTGCTCTCTCTCTCTCTCTCTCTCTCTCTCGCTCGCTCTCTCTCTGCTCTCGCTCTCTCTCTGCTCTCGCTCTCTCGCTCTCTTGCTCTCTCTCTCTCTCTCTCTCTCTCTCTCTCTCCCTGCAGGGGTCTCCCGCTGCCCGGCGTTCTTTTGTTCCAACTCTCCGCAGTGGCAAGTTTAACGTGCTGCTCACCACGTATGAGTACATCATCAAAGACAAGCAGGTGTTGGCCAAGGTACTGAGCTGCATCTACAGCACACACACTCACAAAGCCTCTTAGTTTTGTGTGTGTGTGTGTGTGTGTGTTACACTACTTGCCTGTGACCATTCTATTCTCCATTCTTTAGTTAATGTATAAGAACACTATCTAGGGTGTGTGCGTGTGTTTGTGTCTTGGTTTGGTGGATTAATCTTGTTGGACGGTTTGTAACTTTGAATCTCTTCATCACGTTTTAGTTTCATTACATACCTCAGAAGTGCTTAAAATTCCCCAGTGCCCGCTCACAATGCAGGAGAAGAGTGAAGCCGGGAAACCTTTCACTTTGTGTTAATGTTTGTTTGTTTGTTTGTTTGTTTGTACCCCTTCTCTTCCTCAGATCCGTTGGAAATACATGATCGTGGATGAAGGTCACAGGATGAAGAACCATCACTGTAAGCTGACCCAGGTGTTAAACACACACTACCTGGCCCCGAGACGCCTCCTCCTGACGGGAACTCCTCTCCAAAACAAACTGCCAGAGCTCTGGGCCCTTCTCAACTTCCTGCTCCCAACCATCTTCAAGAGCTGCAGCACCTTCGAGCAGTGGTTCAATGCCCCGTTCGCCATGACTGGAGAAAAGGTGACCGCTTCTGTAGTTTTATTATGACTTTATCTATTATGAAATGGTTATAGAGGGAAATATTAATGATTGAGTTATGTCGTGCACGGTGACTGCGTTTGTGAGAGTTAAAAATGATATGAAAACAGAAACTGAAAAGGAAGTGGTACTAGTGTGAAACTGGAAAGATCGTAAACCGACCTCTCGTCCTCTCGTTTATCTTTTTAAACGTAAATTCTTTCTCTCTCTCTGTAGGTTGATCTGAATGAAGAGGAGACCATTCTGATTATCCGTCGTCTGCACAAAGTGCTCCGCCCCTTCCTCCTGCGCCGGCTCAAAAAGGAAGTGGAGGCCCAGCTGCCTGAGAAGGTCTGTCGCTCTCGCTCGCTGTCTCTCTCCCGCACGTCCCCACCACACACCATGACACACACACTCACACTCACTTTCACTCACATGTCCCCACTACACACAATGACTCATACACACTCAAACTCACTCTCACTCACATGTCCCCACTACACACAATGACTCATACACACTCAAACTCACTCTCACTCACACATCCTCACTACACACAATGACTCATACACACTCAAACTCACTCACACTCACACGTCCTCACGACACACAATGACTCATACACACTCAAACTCACTCACACTCACACGTCCTCACGACACACAATGACTCATACACACTCAAACTCACTCACACGTCCTCACGACACACAATGACTCATACACACTCAAACTCACTCTCACTCACACATCCTCACTACGCATGATGGCACACACACACACTCTTTCTAGTGAGTTTAAATTCACTCTCACAGACATGTCCCCATTAAACACCTAACTACAGGGAGTCACATTCACTCACATTAGTGCCCTCTCACTCTGACCCCAGTCGAATGTCATATCTGTCAGACACACAAACCTGTGTGATCATAAAGTCCTTTCACACTACAATACAATACACACTCCTTTCTTCTCAGTGCACCCATCTTCAAAATGTACACATGCTGGACAGCTACTCACACTCTCTCTCTCTCTCTCTCTCTCTCTCTCTCTCTCTCTCTCTCTCTCTGCTTGTCTGTAGGTGGAGTATGTGATTAAGTGTGACATGTCAGCTCTACAGAGAGTGCTGTACAGACACATGCAGGCTAAAGGTGTTCTCCTCACGGATGGCTCAGAGAAAGACAAGAAGGTGAGAGACAGAGTGAAAACACTTCGTTTGGCTTTGAGTGTGTTTGTGTGTGTGTGTGTGTGTGTGCGTGTGTACGGTAACCAGTCGCTCTCGTTTGTGTGTTCCAGTGTGAAAGAGTGTGTGTGTGTTTGTATGTTACTCTGTGAAAGAGTGTGTGTGTGTGTGGTAACTGAACATTATCTGTGGTGTATATTTCAGGGTAAGGGCGGTACCAAGACTCTGATGAACACCATTATGCAGTTAAGGAAAATCTGTAACCACCCCTACATGTTCCAGCACATTGAGGTAAACGCTAACACTTCAACCTTTTTTTTCTTTCTTTTTTTTAACTTTCCTCTCTCGCCTCACAGACCTCAGCTCAAACCTCAACCTCCCTCTCTGTGTGTTATTCCTCCAGTCCGCAAAGTACTCCAACTCCTCTAGTCATCCAGAACCGTCTCCGTGTTCACTCTCTGTCTTTTTAAACAGTCCCTCAGATACCACTCTGCATCTTAGGATCATTCTTCTCAGTCACAGACTAGCCTGCATACTCGCATGGTCCCTTATTTTTACAACATTTGTTTATAACCATCTTGAATGAGGCCAGATCGTTTTTTTCCTCTGTTATTTGAGCTGCGTTGGGTTTTGCCTGTAGAGTTTGTCTGAAACGTTTTGTCTGTTTTGTGTAGGAGTCTTTCTCTGAGCACTTGGGGTTCACAGGAGGCATTGTACAGGGGTGAGTACCATTTTAGACCTCAGACCTCATTCAGCAAAAAGGAAATGTTTGTGTCTGTGGTAACGATTGAAACCTAATGTGAGATTTTTGGTCTTACGCACTGATGTGTACTCAAAGAACATTAAAGATTTGAAATATCTAAACACACTCATTATTCAGAATGGTAGGGCATGTGTACCTTCACTGATGTCAACCCGGTCGTGTCCACATCTTCACGTATTTCCCTCTATAGCTTCTCTCTCTCTCTCTCTCTCTCTCTCTCTCACCCCCTCATTCTCTCACTTCCTCACAATCTCTCTCTCTCTGTCTCTGAGAAAAATCTCTGTGTCCATCCTTAAATTTGTTCGTGGTAATATTATTACATGTGTGTAAGTGTACTGCAGTGGGATTTGTTCAGTGGTGAAATGCAGGACGTCTGTTTTTCTTTCTCTTTCTCTCTCCCTCTCTGTTTCTCTCTTTCTTTCTCTCTCTCTCTCTCTCTCTCTCTCTCTCCTCCCCTTCCTCCAGTTTCCTCCACGCTGGGGACTGACTGCGTCACTTACAGTATTTCCAAAGCATACAAAATGTATATAGAGCCAACTGTAACAGTCATTTACTTCACAATAATAAGACTGCTTGTAAAAATAAGCACATGAGTGAAAGCTTTATGAAAAGACTGATGAACTGAAACATTCTCTCTCTCGCTCCGTAGACCCGACCTGTACCGCGCTTCGGGGAAATTCGAGCTGCTCGACAGGATCCTGCCCAAACTGCGAGCGACCAATCACAAAGTGCTGCTCTTCTGTCAGATGACCTCTCTCATGACCATCATGGAGGATTACTTCGCCTACCGTAACTTCAAATACCTGCGCCTGGACGGTGAGACACGCGTCGCCCTCGCAAACACCTGACGTTAAACTCGACGTTTAAAACGAGCTTTGGCATTTCTGGTTCTGTTGTCTCATGCAAAGTTTTTTTTTTTGTTGTTTTTTTTTTTTTAACACTAGAAGCGCCGCGCCGGTTTGACCTACTTATACCTAGAAGCGCCGAGTGCCGGTCATTTGACCGCTGTGACTACCTACTAGGAGCGGCGCACAGATTTTACCTACTTAAAGCGCGGCTAGGCGGTCAAATGACCGCCGAGTCATTAGACAAGGGCACTGTTACTGACACATAATGATCGCTAGATGGCGCTTCTTGCACGAAGCAAATAGTTTGCTTACAAGATCAACTCGCGTTCGGCCAATGTATCATTCATTTCAGTGTTAGCAGTCGATTATTATTTCATTAGAACGTTTGGCATAAAGGCATAAATTCCGGAGGAAGTCTCGATCAAACTCGACTGAGAAAACCATCTGAACAAGACTAGTTCAGGCAACTTTTTCATAGTATTTGCTTTTTAACATTTAATCTTCTACCTTGGAGAATTAGTTTATTATACGGGATGTCACACACGTTGCGAGTTAGACTGCAGCTGGTCTGTAAATGTAGTCCGACTGTATCAACATTCAGTTGTCGACTGACAATGATCACGTCGTTGCCCCTAGTGATTAATTTATTGTAAGGGCACGGTCCAGGTAGTGCAAAAATCAGAGACAATTGTGATTGTAAATTAACTGTTGTAGGGAGCGATTACAGATTTGAACATTCTAATTGTTGGGCGACATGTCGGGTGACGGAGTAAGCTATAAACTGGACTCTATACTTACTCAATAGAACAACCTATCGGAATGACAAGACAGGCAGTAATTGGTTGAGAATTACAATGCGTGTAAATCAAAACATGTGAAAGTTTAGAGTGTGAGACTGCTTTGGGTGGCGCTGGAGGAGTAGACTAAAGCGTTTCAGTTCCGAACTCGTCTGTCTCCGTGAAATTATCGCTTATACCACATAACAAGCCCAGCCGAGCATATCAAGCTTTACACTTGCATTTTAATAAATTAATTATCTACCACAACTAACAGATCATTCTATGCCATGACAGAAGCAAACACTACGACTTTTCAAGGCATTCAGAGGGCTATGAGAAGCCTCACACCTAGCCTGCCAAGCAACCTACGAGTAACACCTCCCAACCCCCTCCCAATAAAGTGCCATAGTCTATTGTTAGTCTCCCGCACTAGAATGATTTGGCCCAAAGTAGTTCATACCACGAGTAGCCTATCACCGTCTATCATGAGTCGCAGCTAAATCTAATTCCACACATGTAAGAAAATGTAGGCACCGCTTGGAAATGAATAAATATGCATGGATGTTGTTTTTACAAAATATGTATGTCGCAATGGATTTTCGTAAACAAAGCTGTGTCAGGTGTGTAGGCTTTTAGAGTAAATAACGTAGCATAAGATGGCCGAATTTTTACCATTTATACTAAAAACTAAGTTACAGCACGAAAAAGCCCTTCTTTTTGGTAAATCGACAGCTGTGTAGTTTATTTACAGTAAATACTTAAGAAAGAATGAAATATACATTACACACGATAGATACACGAGATAGTGTATACAGTGAAATGCACTAAGTACATAAACAGATAAAGTACTTTTCGAGCTGTTTATTATCCTGTGTGTCGGGATGCTGTAACCACTATTACACAGCCTGTCCAAGTAGGGAATGTTGTACCTCGATGTTTTGTGTTCGCAATTCATGTGGAGAGATATTCGACCGACAGCCTAGAACAATAGCCTAGGTGTGATCCCAACCCCCTCCCAACGACCGCGTCATGAATCACTTCAACCAACTCAGAAGTTCCCTTCAACGTAGACCAAAAGATTGTTTGCCAGTGCCAACGAGGGGAAGAAATTTTCGGCCTACTGCCGGCCTAATGTCATCTTTCCCTAGATAGAGAATTGCGCTCAACATGTATTTTGTTTCAACGTCAGCGGCCACCCAGAATTTAATAGCAAATTAGTTTAATGGCCATGTTCTGTGTGAAACGACACAGTAACAACTTGATAGAGAACAGTTGTTCATCTACAGTTATGTTCTCACTAGGTGTGTAAGAAGCAATACTTTATCGAAAATCTAATTTATCTGTCACAAAGTGGGCAGCCCTTGCATTCTTGTCATCAAAGCGCAGATAGCGCATGATATCGTGGAATCTCTGTCGAGACCTCCGTCTCTGAAAATGGGATTTCCCACGTTAGCAGACCAGTAGTCGTCCGGGTTTATGATTTTACCGCCCGTAATACCTCCCAAATAAAGGAGACCTGCAGTTTGAACTTATTTTCGATCATCACTTCGATCAGTTTCTGCTTCAGAGTATTTCTGAATCTTTCACAACATTTCTGTGTCAGTCAAACACACTAAACTGCCCAATGGACTTGTAATATTGTCCTTGGCATAACATGTGGGCCCTGGGGTTTCTCTCATGATATTGCACTCTCGGGCCAGCAGTTTGTTCAACCCATACTGTGCCGTCTCTTGCGTAGGGTGTTATTATATTGAATGAATTAGCATTCGCAAAATTCCTGCTCACTATCTAAGTCATATAATAATTAGTTACTCCCCTCTACGTGAAACAAAAATGCGTTTATTATACGTTTGTCCGCTTTACAAAACATTTGCATTTTAATACTGTAAATTATTTTTGCAGCTCTAAAATAATGTAATGTCATGACATGAGAATAAAGCTTACCCTAGTTTACACACGAACTATCAGTCATATGATGACTAATTACGCACGGTTCAAGTAGGCTAGTGCAAAAATCAGTGACAATTGATACGCCCATGTAGGCCTACATGAAACAAAAATGCGCTTCATAGTTATTAAATTGTCGTCATTTTTGCACATTATGTAATATTAATGTATGACTCTTATAACTCTCGATATATATATATATATATATATATATATATATATATATATATAGACAGAAAACTAGTACGAGCGAACCCTTGCGCCATCTGCTGCGAGAAAAGAGAATCGCAGCCTTCAAAGGCAGGAAACAACATGGCCGAAAGCGAGGCTGACAGCAGTTTCACAGAATTAGAAGCAAAATAGCTTTAAATTAGCTTGTACCGGGGTGATTTTGAAAATTTAAGGATACTGGGTGATAAAATGCACAGATCTAGGAAAAGTCATGAAAGGACGGTCCTGAAATTTGACCGAGTGCAAAGATTTAATTTTTTTTTGGGTCACTGCGGTCAAATGACCGGCGCTCGGCGCTTCTAGGTATAATTGGGTCAAACCAGCACGGCGCTTCTAGTAAGACGTCACAGCGGTCAAATGACCGGCGCTCGGCGCTTCTAGTGTTAATCGACTGCCTGTTTAAATCCCGTTGCTCTTCCGGAATTTGCGGCGGTTTGATTGGATGTGAAGGAAAGCCGGGTTAAGCTGAATTGAATGTTGTTCTCTCCGTGGCCGTGCAGGAACCACGAAGGCCGAGGACCGCGGAATGCTGCTGAAGAACTTCAACGACCCAGCGTCTCAGTACTTTGTCTTCCTGCTCAGCACCAGAGCCGGGGGACTGGGTCTGAACCTGCAGTCGGCGGACACCGTGGTCATCTTCGACAGTGACTGGAACCCACACCAGGTACGTTCTCTCTCTGTCTGTCTCTCTCTCTCTCTGTCTCTCTCTCTGTCTGTCTCTCTCTCTCTCTCTCTCTCTCTCTCTCTCTCTCTCTCTCTCTCTCTGTCTCTCTCTCTCTCTGTCTCTCTCTCTCTGTCTCTCTCTCTCTCTCTGTCTCTCTCTCTCTCTCTCTCTCTCTCTCTCTCTCTCTCTCTGTCTCTCTCTCTCTCTCTGTCTCTCTCTCTCTCTCTCTCTCTCTCTGTCTCTCTCTCTCTCTCTGTCTCTCTCTCTCTGTCTCTCTCTCTCTCTCTGTCACTCTCTCTCTCTCTCTGTCTCTCTCTCTCTGTCTCTGTCTTTCTCTCTCTCTCTGTCTCTCTCTGTCTTTCTCTGTAGAGTGTGTGATTAAGTGTGAGGTGTTGACTCTACAGAGTGTGCTGTAGGCAAAAGGAGACAGGCTACAGACACTTCAGTCTCCTCTTTACTTTCCCATCACTTTACACACACACCCTTTTTTTTCCCCTTTTCTCTCTCACACACACACACACACACACACCCACACACACACATAGTGCTTCTCAAATATTTTTCCTGTGACTTTTCCTGCTCTGCTCTCTCTCTCTCCTTTTAACTTACCCTCCCCTGTCTCTCTCTCTCTCTCTCTCTCTCTCTGTGTGTGTGTGTGTGTGTGTGTGTGTGTGTGTGTGTAGGATCTTCAGGCCCAGGATCGCGCCCACCGTATCGGCCAGCAGAACGAGGTGCGTGTGCTGCGTCTGTGCACGGTGAACAGCGTGGAGGAGAAGATCCTGGCAGCGGCCAAATACAAGCTGAACGTGGACCAGAAGGTGATCCAGGCCGGCATGTTCGACCAGAAGTCCTCCAGCCACGAGCGCAGGGCCTTCCTGCAGGCCATCCTGGAACACGAGGAGCAGGATGAGGTCAGGGCAACAGAGCAAAGAGGCTTTTTTTTCTTTTGTTTTTTAACTCGATATTCATCTGTATATTTGCGTGTGTGTGTGTTCACATCGCTCTGAAAAAGACTAAAATACCAGTCGTAAAAAAAAAAATCGGTCTTCGTCACTACTTACAGGGTTATGTTTCTTTTGTGTGTAAGTGATTAATTATAAAGACATTTATTAAATTCAAATAGGGACGTCAGGTCTGGACAGCATTCGAACGATCTGCGTTAACAGAGAGTGTTTGTTTTTGCATTGAGTTAGTGTAAATAGTAATTATCCTTTTATGTGTAGGAATATCATAAATTAGAGTCTGTGTGAAGTGAGGCCAGTACCTGACTGATGTTTCTTCTCTGTTTTATTATCTTTCCTTTTGTCTCTCTCTCTTTCTTTCTCTCTCTCTGTCTCTCTGTTCACTGTGTCAGGAGGAGGATGAGGTACCAGACGACGAGACTGTGAATCAGATGATTGCCAGAAGTGAAGAAGAGTTTGACCACTTTATGGTAAGTCTTGTCTCTCTCTCTTTCTCTCTCTCCCTCTTTCTTTGTGTTACTCTGTCCCTCTCAGACACGCATACTATTTTAAAATCCAACAAATTCTTAAATGTCCAGTGTTTAAACATAATCACTATCTAGGTGTGTATCATGTAGAATGATGTAAAACATAGTGGTAAACAGACAAATAGATAAACACTACACAAAATTCCTGATCATCTCTCTCTCCCTCCCTCTCTCTTTCTCTCTCCCCCCGTCTCTCTCTCTCTCCCCCCGTCTCTATAGCGTATGGACTTGGACAGGAGGCGCGAGGAGGCCAGGAATCCGAAGCGAAAGCCTCGTCTGATGGAGGAGGACGAGCTCCCCACCTGGATCATGAAGGACGACGCTGAGGTGGAGAGGCTGACGTGTGAGGAGGAGGAGGAGAAGATGTTTGGACGCGGCTCCCGTCAACGCAAGGAGGTGGACTACAGCGACTCCCTGACCGAGAAACAGTGGCTCAAGGTGAGGCGACTAAACCGTGTGTGTGTGTGCGCGCGTGTGCGTGTGCGCGCATGTTTTGATTTTGTCAAATTAAGAAAATTCCAAACAATCACAATCCAAACAGTCCATTGGAGGGGACTGAAATTTGAGGCAAAACTCATTTTTGTGTGAATCTGTGTGAGTAACTTGTGTATAGTTTTAGATTGAGTTTTAGTTTGATTGATTTTATTTACGTTGTTCAGTTTGGACTTGTTCTTGCAGGTTAGTTCAGGTTTTGTCTTTTAAATCGAAGGTAAATCTCTTTCTCCCCCCCCCTCTCTCTCTCTCTCTCTCTCTGTCTCAGGCGATAGAAGAGGGCACTCTGGAAGAGATTGAAGAGGAAGTGCGTCACAAGAAGACCACCCGGAAGAGGAAACGAGACCGCGACCTGGACCTCCCCGGCCCGGCCACGCCCAGCTCCAGCCGCAGCCGGGACAAGGACGACGACAGCAAGAAACAGAAAAAACGCGGGCCGCCCCCCCGCCGAAAAACTCTCCCCCAACCCCCCGACGCTCACCAAGAAGATGAAGAAAATCATAGACGCCGTCATCAAATACAAAGACAGGTTTGTCATGTCATTCTCCACACAGAGTACTCAACACTCAGTCCAGACTCCGCTACATTCATGTCTCAGTCATTTTAGAGCAATGTGGTTTATGGCTCACTTAACTTAACCCCTCTGTGTGTGTGTGTGTGTGTGTGTGTGTGTGTGTGTGTGTGTGCGTGCGCGTGTGTGTGTGCAGTAATGGCAGACAGCTGAGTGAAGTCTTTATCCAGCTCCCGTCTCGTAAGGAACTCCCTGAGTACTATGAACTGATCCGTAAACCGGTCGACTTCAGGAAGATTAAGGTAACGCCCTCTGACTCTGATCTGACTTCAACCTCAACTCTCTCTCCTTATGGCTCACAGAGAATCTGTTATGTCTTACCCATGTTTCCACTCTTATTGCATTACTGATTATAATCAATATTTGAATATGCTGATGTTAGTGAAGCTTTGAGTCTCTAACCTGTCTGTGTGTGTGTGTGTGTCTCTGTGTGTGTGTGTGTGTGTGTGTGTGGGCGCAGGAGCGGATCCGGAGCCATAAGTACCGCAGTCTGAATGATTTGGAGAAAGACGTTATGCTGCTGTGTCAAAACGCTCAAACCTTCAACCTGGAGGGATCTCTGGTATGAGCCAAACTCCAACACACACACACACCAACCCAGCTCCAACACACACTCACACACACACCACTCCCCCCCGATATGAACCAAACTCCAACACACACACGCACACACACACTCACACACACACCACTCCCCCCCGATATGAGCCAAACTCCAACACACACACACACACACACACACACCACTCCCCCCGATATGAACCAAACTCCAACACACACACACACCGCTCCCTCCCTGGTATGAGCCAAACACACAGCGCACCCCCCCCCCCCCCCCCCCCCCCGCCCCTACATTCTCAAGACTGTTTTTCCTCCCTCTACACACAGCACTGGGTGTCATTTTGTCAGTGAAATGATGGAGCTTGTAATGAATGGAGTCAGGGCTTAGAGTAAGCACAGCGTCTAAAACAGAACGCTTGGCCACGGGGCAGTCATTAGTAGAAACGAACTGAGAATCAGTCCTTCTCTTTCTCTCTGTACTTGGTTTTTTTTTGGGGTCTGTTTTCCGCTGTCTGCGTGTTTCTGATGAACTCACTCTCTTTCTCTGTAGATCTACGAGGACTCCATCGTTCTGCAGTCCGTCTTCACTAGCGTTCGTCAGAAGATCGAGAAAGAAGAGGACAGCGAAGGGGACGAGAGTGAGGAAGAGGAGGAAGAGGTTGACGAAGGCTCCGAGTCTGAATGTGAGTTTAAGCAAAAATCTGTTTGGTAGTAAACCCCAGGATTTTAAAAACGACATCGGGGAAACACAGCATAGAGAGACACCAGCCTGTTCTACATGTCATTCACACGGTTTGTCTTCATCATAGTCAAATGTTAGCAAAATAACTGTGGTTTTGAGTGAAGCTGTATCTATGTGATAAATGAGTTTATCAGATACAATAAAATCAATCCCACTGTTATTAACTCTCTCTCTCCCTCTCTCTCAGCCCGTTCAGTGAAGGTGAAGATTAAGTTGAGTCGTAAGGAGAAAGGAGAGAGGGGGAAGGGCAGACGTCGCATCGGACGAGGCTCTCGTGCCAAACCAGTGGTCAGTGACGATGACAGCGAGGAGGAACAGGAGGAGGTAACACGCACGCACACACACATATACACACACACAGCACAACTGTGTATACATATACTCACTGTCTCAGGCAGACGCCTCAGATTCAAACAGTCAGTCATTTTTACCCACGGAGTGAAGGTGACTAATTACCTGCAGATGTCCTTCTCAAAAACACTGCTCAAAAACACTGCTCAAAAACCAATAAGAAACATTCACACTAATTACATTCAGTGTCACCTGCCTGGTGGGAGACTGGGATATAGCTGCAGGAGCACAGACCACTGGGTCAGAGAACATTCTAGCGCTTTCTCTCGACTTTATTTTCCGTCATCTCCCATTTTCTCGGTTGTCGTTCATAGACGATCGGTTTTCGAGCCGACGAGCGTAAACTCTACGCCGAAACGTAACCAACCACGTTTGTCAGCGCTCGATAACTGCTGACATCGGTCAGGGGGAATTCTCTGAGAAAACAGAGCTGATTATGGGTGATATGTAACCTTTCTTTTTCTCTCTCTCTCTCTCTCTCTCTCTCTCTCTCTCTCTCTCTCTCTCTTTCCCTTACTCTTTCAGGAGCGTTCTGCCAGTGGCAGTGAAGAGGACTGAGCGCCCCCTAGCTGCAGGACCAAACAACCTTCTTACCCATAATCCTTCTCTGCTGGATTTGACCTGTTATATTTGACCATTGTAGGACAGACAGAGGTCCGCTCATGACAGAGGGGCCTAGTTTTACTATAGATGAGCTCTCTTTTTAGTGACAAAATGTATTGAAAATGACGATTAAATACAATTAAAGGAAAAGACAAAAAAAACCCAACCTTCATCTTCCATATTTAAACCGGCAATCCCGATTCTTAATGGTAGGAGATGTGGTATTATTTCCCCTTTGTTTGTTTGTTTGATGATGATTTTTTTTGGTTGTTGTTGTTTATTTTGTTCTGTGTAAGTGTGATGTAAGATTGCAGGGGATGTGACTAGCGGACTGTCTGTGGACCACAGGAAGAAATGTACTTGACTTTTTTAAAAAAGTGAATAGTTTTGTGTCCTTATCACCTTTTTTTTTTTTTCCCCAGAAAATTGCTTGTGACAGTTACTGTCTTTTTTTTTTTTTTCTTTTTTTCTCCCCCTTTTTTTGCTCTTTTTCTTTCCCGAATGCATGGTTAGTGTGTGTCCGTGCTGCAAACACACAAAATTGATGTTTCTCTCCCTCTCTCTCTTTCCCTTTGGTGAGTTTAATTTAAGAGTATTCACGGGATCAATGGTACGCTCTCTGCCCGGCTGGGTCGAGAGGGAACAGAACTGTTTCTTGTCGGTGTCACTGGATTTCCAAAAGTACAATAAAGGCATCTCATAAATACAGTGGTCTCTGTGTGTGTGTGTGTGTGTGTGTGTGTGTGTTTGAGAAGATCTGAGTATGTTTGCTGATCATTTCTTAAGAGTGAGATTAAAGAACTTCCCTTTTAAAGCACTTGGAGACCATTTTTACCAATATGTGACACTAGGTGGCACTCTTAGACCAAATGGGAATGAAGCGTACAGGGGTGAGTCAGATGTTATTCACACTGGTGAGCAGATGTGTAGTGAAAGTTGTGACTGTAAAAAATATATAACTGTTTGTTAGGGAGAACGTCACCATTTTAGAGTTGTTTGAGAGAAAAATCACATTTGCTTTTAAGTAATGTTTGCTAAATATAAACCTAGACCCGTTTGTAATCTTTTGGAAGCCCATCTTGGAGGTCTCTGTCAAAATTCCATGGAAAGCTGTGAGGTCCAGGGAGGTCTTTCTTCACGATTTGGGGTCTGGTGGACTTCAAAGCTTCAAAGTCCGCTCTGGGTCCTCCTCTTAGAACCCGCTCTCTGACCGTTAGCTCCAACCTTAAGCCACCTCCATATCCTCACATTGCCTTGTTAGCAACCTGAGGTCACCGCCACTCACCTCCACCTACGCTGACGGCTACATCTGACTGCTCCCTGCCTAGGAGACTTTAACTCCTTAATGGGAGGCTGAGGGTGTTCACTTTGAGGAGCATGGAATGAATGATTTCAAGCAACAAAAAAAAAAAAGCCTAAATTTATAAATTCTTTTGTTCCAACCCTATTAATAATCTCATTATCATACTTTTCAGTCTGTTTTCTGTTATCTGTCTATTTATTTATCCATCCGTCCATCCTTATCTCCACCACGTTTTACGAATCAGCTACACATTCACTGATTGGTCTGGACCCAGTTTTGATTTCATACGCATAAACTTCTTGTGGCCTGACCTGTATGTTTTTTTGGTTTTTTTTCTTAAGTGCCCACAGTAAAAGCTGTCCTTGAGGGTGGTGTTATGTATATTTGCTGTAAACTCACCCAGGCTCTTATAGTTCAAAGCTAATCTTTACAGCCTGTGTCGGGTTGACCCGGCTCGATATGACTATCACAAGGGTCGGGGCAGAGAGACCAAGCGTGCTTACTGCTGTGGCCCTTGATGTTGAGGCCTCTACGTGTTGAAATATGTGTGTGTGTGTGTGTGTGTGTGTGTTAGGTATCTCTAACGGGGGGTACATATACTGTCTAACCAGATGGCCTTAGAAAGATGGGGGGGTGTCAAGGCAGAGCACAGAAGAAGCTTTGTATGGAGTGGCCCCTCTCTCTCTCTCTCTCTCTCCCTCTCTCTCTCTCTCTCTCTCTCTCTCTCTGTCATTGGCTGAGATGACTGTGTCTGGATGGCATGGTGGAAGAGGTCAGGTCACTGACAGGGTCAGTTTGTTAGTTTTCTGCCACATAGACACCAAACAGTCATATCAGCACTTTTACAAACTGTTGAAACATGCATTGCATTGTAAGGATTTCACATTACCTTTTAAATGTTTATATAGTTAGTTTGCTAAAACCCAGCACAAAATAGAGGAGAGAAAAAAAATGAGCAGATTAAAATAACGTCCAACCATTCAGAGATAATATTAAATAGATATGAATTTCTGAATTTAGCAAACGCTCATTTTTTTGGGAATGAAAATAAACGGGTTAAATTCTTGAGGAAAAACGCACTGAGTGAGTGAGTGAACGAGTGAGTGAGTGAGTGAGTGAGCAAGCGAGCGAGTGAGTGAGTGACTCAGGCTCTGCGGTTTGGCGGGAGAATTGTGTGGGCGGGGTTTGTGGATGTCAGCAGTGGGTTATGAGATGGTGTGACAGGTGAAGGCCCCCGTGTGGGATGAGGTGAGTGGGGCAAGTTCTCTACCTCTCTCTGTCCCTATATTCACCCTTCCCAGATCAACTGAGGTCTAAACGAAAACACACTCACACACACACACACACACACACAAACTAACGTTGTTTTGGCAGCATTCCCTGCCAGAGTATTTTATTCAACTGTATCAAAGTTCAAGTGGCAACTGTCAAAAAAAAAGGCTGTCATTCCTGAGAGAGAGAGAGAGAGAGAGAGAGAGAGAGAGAGAGAGAGACGGAGAGAGAGAGAAATGGAGGTTATCCTTAACTGCCTCTTGTTTTGTTTCATTAACACGAAAAGCCCTGAGATGCACCTCAGGGGATTTTTTCAGAGGAAACTGGATGATCTAGAATTTCATATTCTTGTCTGAGTATGTGTCCAAAAAAAAAAGCTTACACTTTTTTGGAAGGCGCTTTTCGCATTTGAACTCAGCGGACCAGTCGGAACAGGGCTGGAGGTGAAACCGGTTTTCGGGGATGGGCAGCGCCCGATTTTGTCTTTCACACGAAAGTGGGTGACAATTAAGGTCGCTCGGCCTGTGTAACCTCCACACACTCCCACACACACACACACACACACACACTCCCACACACACACACACACACTGGCGTATTCATGCCTGACTCTACACCAGGTGTCCTTGCTGTGTAATCAGCCTTGCAAAGAGAAAGCTCTGGCCGATTTTGTGCGTGTCATCTGGGGTGAACTGTTTTAACAGATTCCAGAAAGTCTCTTCTCTCACAGGTCTCTCTCTCTCTCTCTCTCTCTCCCTTGTTCTCCATCTCTCTCTCTCACTTACTCTCTCTCTCACACACACACACAAGGGTTCCTGTAAGACACCTGTCATTGAAGAGTTACACTCCTGTTATTCTAGAAGCTTCAGTTGTGTAAACCGTGGTTCTTAAACATTTCATATAGTGTCTCTCTTTCATTGGCAGCTAGCCATTTCAAACATTAATAAAAACTTTATCTCAAAGATATGGCCCTAAGCAGGATGTACAGCATCCGTTATCAAATGAACCTTAAAACGGATATGATACTACATCTTAAATTACAGATGACAGATTACAGATTACCCTGGGCAATTATAGCTGTTCTGGTATTTCAAAGAGATACAAACAAACCTCAATATATATATATATATATATATATAGTTCCCATTACGGAAGACTAAACATTTCAATATCATTCAAGTTCTTCTTTCTGTCTGTTTTTTTTTTCACTCTCATATTATGGACAGTGCATGTCATTTCCGTCTCGGTCACAGAAAAAGTGAAGAGCCCCCCCCCCCCCCCCCCCCCGCCCCCCCCCCCCCCCCCCCCACACACACACACCAAAAAAAAAACCCCAGCGGATACTTTGTCTGAACTTGAGCAGTTCCCAGATCAGTTTTCCAAACACCACTCATTTCATTCGCTCCAAACATTTTAAAGTCACTTGAACTGATGTTTAGGGTTTTTTGTTTTGTTTTTTTTGGGGGGGGTTTTGTTTTGTTTTGTTTTTTTGAGGCCAAAGAAAATCTTTCCTCGTAGTAACAGCCTGTCTACGTTCCTGAGCCCTGTGACGTCAGATCACTCATATGCATGTAGTCAAAACAAAGACCCCAGACTGTTTTCATATCTACATGTTACTTCACTGTCTCTATTTTTCGCTGACTCAAGTACGCCTAGATTATTATTGTTCAGCGTACGTACAGTGTTTAATGGTTGCTCTTAAAGTCTACAACAAAAAGTTATCACATCAGAGGTCCGTAACATTTTCTGAGAAAACTGTATGTTTGGAATCTGTAGGCACAACGCATGGGGCCCAAAACAGGATACAACCTAAGTGTGTGTTTATGTGTATGTATGTATGGTGAAAATAGTGTGTGTGTGTGTGTGGTCGGGGAACCGATCAATGAATGTTGGATCAATACTCAGTTCCCATGGAAAAAGTGGAGTGAGCAAACAGCAGAATTATCAGAACCGGTCCAAAAGTCAACAAAAACACACAAATGTTATTCTTCTTGTTTTGTTATGGGAACGAAACGGTGACGAAATATTATTTCGTGAGATTTCTTTCGTATCATATGGGAGGGTAGTAGTTTATTGTCGTTGTTTTTACCAGTTACCGTCGTAGTGAAAACCTTTAAAACTTATTATTTTTCCATGAACGTGAACTCTGATAACAGATGAGGTCACGATGAGTTTAATATGCGCTCGGTTTAAACTCAGTGAAATGCGACATTAACAATTACATGTCAAAATTCAACAGCCCTGCTCTGAGAATAGTTTGTATTTCAGGCCAAGGAACCAACTAACTCACTCACACACATACACACACACACTCACACTTACTTTCTCTCTCCCTCTCTCGCCATCTCTGAGTCTCTCTCCCTCTCTCTCTCTGTCACACACACACGCGTACACTTATGTACTTTGTTTTTAACAGATTGTTGTTTTTTTTGGGGGGGGGGGATTATCTGTTTTCTTTCTGTAAATGTGGTGAATCTCACTTGACTGTCTTGTGACAATCATAACACCCTTTTAAAGGGAGGAGTCCTTAGCCCATTATTACCTTGAGGAGATATGATAACGAAGGAAGAAGTGATTGTGCGTAAAACGTGTTTACAGCCCAACCCATAATTTAATCAGGATCCAGCCGGATGGAACTATTTCAAATACATAACACTGTCAAGGACGTATAGACATCTTACTACACACACAAACACTCACACACACACACACACACACACAAACCTCTTTTTTCAGCTGAACCTTGCCAGCAGGTGTAGGGGACTCTTGTATTTTGAGTAAGTGTGGGTTTGTTTGAGGTCTTTTATTTTCACCGACAGGAATGGAAAATAACATCTTAGTGAATTTACCCCTTTTAAAAGTTTGCTCCAATTATATCCAAGGATTACTTAAAAAAAAAAAAAGACGACTAATTTAAAAAAAAAAAAAAAAACAACCCTAAAAACCTAACAAAACTCTAAAAACAAACAAACAAACAAACAAAAAATTCAAATTGAAAAAGAGGAATTGATAACCACCGCTTGAACTATTTTTAGTTTTTTAGGCTGAGCCAAATGCAGGACACGAGGTGTTGTTGATCCATTAATTAAAAGTTTGATCCTTTTCCCCCACCAGAATAATGATTTTATGTCACTTATCAGAGGGCAAATGTCATCCCACCTTTGCTGTTTTCATTTGAAGCATCCTACAAACGACTATCACATCGGAGGGTCTATTTTAGGTTCATTTAAATGGCCTGTATTTATTGACAATGTTCATAATATTTTTACCTGATCATATTTGTTGACTGTTTTTCCCACATATTCATTATTTACATTTTCAGAATTTGGATAGAATCAGCAGGTGCTCTCTCTCTCTCTCTCTCTCTCTTTCTCTCTCTCTCTTTCTCTGGTTTCCTGCCCCTCTGCTCATAGCCTACATACCATTTGTAGGAAATTCTGAAAGAAATTTGTGAAATTCTCCAAGGCCGGGGCCCCCCGAAACCACACCCCTCGATTGTGAAAAATATGCACTTCAAATATCACACCACTCAACTCCTCCCTTCCATGGATTCATCCCGCCCCCTCTACAACCTCATTCAAATTGCTCTGATTTCACCATAACACATATTTAATACCGGCATCTTCGTTTACAGTAGAACATACGTATCCGCGACTCCAGCACTACACGACTAGGGAGATAAACTGTTGCCTTGTAATTTACTTTAAGACCTTCCAAAACAATACCTTAAAGTTCCTCCTTTACAAGTGTAAACATAACAGAGTAAACGAGGCAACGTGGAGATGCTGTTGACAGTTCGTTTGCAACTAAGGGTGAAACCGTTGTTTGCGCTCTTAATTGCTTTCATATTCATCCCGGTTCAAATAGGTAAGCAAATTACTTACTATGCCGTTTTTTTATTTTACGCTAAAAACAGATTTTCTATTAAGATCTCACTCCTTAGAACGTTTTCATAAGTTATTTTTTCTTAGCCATCCAATCAAAACAAAAGATTCATATGACTGCAAATGTAGGTCAGTTGATACCAGTCAAGACCAAGTTGGGTTTGTTTGATTTTGATCTCATTTCAACGGAATGATTTTTTTTTTCTTTCATTACTGTGATAAAGGTACATGGAACTGGTATGTTTGGGTAGTGTCTATAATGACCGAATAATGTACTTTGTAACGATCCTCTGGGAAGCTCCGTGCTTATCGGTAAAGGAATTTTATCTGTCAGTCAGTTTAACGAAGGCGCGTAAAGGTGTGTAACTTTTGAGTGCCGGATGTTTTCTGTTTTTATTACTAAGCACAGTTGAGTATTTTTAATTTGAAAGTTAAGCTGAATTTTTCTTTCTTTCTTTCGTTCTTTCGTCCTTTTTTTGGCAAGTAAAACTTGGCGAACAAATTTGGCGAATTAGAATAAACAGAACGCATTTTCTTAATCCATTTTCTTATTCGGCTACATTTCAAAAACTGTTCTTTGTATGTATTTAAATAGAATTTTTTATTTCATTCTATTTTGAAAATTTACACTTTGAAAAACACATTGGTAAGTTTTTATTATTCATTCAGATTAAAATGACTGTATTTGGGGATCATATGCCAGTATGAATTAATTAGTTTGCTCAGATTACCTTGAAGAAGAAATTACCTTGAATCACCAAGGCCAAAACAGCTATTGCATCATGTATGTCCAATTACCAGACTACTCTACTGTTCTCCTTCCGCCCCCCCCCCCACACCATTGTACACTTTGGGGTGGATGTGGGGGGTGGATGGTGGGGGGTGGGGGGCGGGTTAGGGTGGTGGTAGTCGTGGCATGCATTCCACAGGATGTACACCCATCTGCTTTCTTAGAAGTTTAGAAGTTTTCAATCACTTTAAGTGTTGCTGTCACCCCGTACACGGGAGTATATGGAGAGAACCAGGAGCAAGCTGGAACTGGCATATGGTTCTGTTTGATTTACATTCATAACAGAGGGAGGTCTGTTTCTGAAATGCAGAACAACAGTTACAAATCAGAGACTCTCTCTCTCTCTCTCTGTCTGTCTCTCTCTCTCACACACACACACACACACACACAATGTCCACTGTGTTCTCTAACTTCGTGCGACTGGCTTTTCTCTTATTGGTTCCTGCATATATCGATGTGTTTGTTTTGAGTCTTCCACATGCAGGAATGTTGATATAGTATTTTGTTATAGAAGGGATGCATAGATGTGTTGTGTTCTTGTGGTTAGCTGATTGTCAGTTTTCGTTTTGTCTTTTTTATTAGAAACACATCTGATCTTTAAGAAACAAATGGTCTCGAAACAGCAGTTGAGAGCAAAGCCTGAATCATTCAAAGCCAGTTTTTTTTTTTTTCAACACACTGACGTACTGCTTTGCTTTTATTTTTGCTTTGCTTTACTCTCACCATATAATACCCTACCCTAGCCTGCCTCTGTCAGCCCTGAGTGGTTGAGGACAAGTTTCATTCTGAGCCTAGAGATTATCCTCACCCTAAATAGAGCCGGTCTTTTTGAGTTTAAAGATTACTCCTCCCTAAAAATACCTGTTTGGCAGTTGACCTTCTGGAGCCGAATCTCACACACACACAACACTGGCGGGAAGACTTTCCTGTTATAAACAGGTTGTCAACCAGTGACAGAGCTTTCCTGAAAGGCGGTCTCTAAAACCAAACCTGTAACGGTCACGCTTTAACCATAAAGGAGGTGTAGCCTGGCTTTGCAGCTAAGCTGAAGCTAGAACTTCCAAGTTCTATTGAACATGCAGCTGCAGTTGTCTGATGTGTCACTCTGACCCTGTGTTTGAAGTGTCTCGATATCCATAGTCGTTTTATTATCTATTATTTTGTTGTAGTTGTTTTGTTGAACACATACATAAACGTTACAATCCTCGGGTTATTATACACGGGGCGGTTGACTCCACAGAAAGTTTTAGAGTGTTGGGATGTCCTGAGTGTCGTAGGCGCGATCGATTAAACAAATAGAATGTTTTTAAATTGGCGGAAAAACAAGCACACCACGATCCTCCCCTCTGCCTTTTGCACTATGAGTTAATCAGTAAAGGACATCCAACCTCCAGCTTTTTTAACCTCAAACAAATGAAGCAGTCTAAACTGGATGCTGTTCAATTAACCTTGAGAGAATTAGCATTAGCCTGTTGCTGATTTTGCAAAATTCATACCATCTCGACAGTCACGACAAAGACTCGCTTTCTCAGAACAGAACTATCACTTTTTTTGTTTTGTTTTGTTTTGTTTTGTTTTTTTTGTTTTTTTTGGCTGGACTTCAGTCAGCTATAAAGATAGCCGTAAACACACACATGTAGTTTCCCGAGTATTGGCCGAGATAAGTCTGAGCATCTTGACCCGTGTCTTCTGAAAGCTGTGGCACGTTTTACTCCAACACGGAAACCATTTATGGCCCTCAGGGGAGACTGCTCTCGCTGTAACACGTGATGGATAGATTGTGAGAAAAGTCCATTCGGCTGAGGATCATGCCAATGTGGCTGCATTACACGCCATTGTAACCAAATTCTCGTCTGCTCCTGTAAACGACAAATAACCCTGTTAGTTGAAAAAAGGAGACAGATGCTGACAAGTGGAGCTTGTAAACAGATTTACATGTTTGTGGTGGACCAGTAAGATTGCTGTTGTATGGTTTGACCCTCATTTAGACTACACGAGAAAAACTAAAAGGAGTCAAGTGGCAATAACATCATTATTATTACAAATTGATTGTTACAATATTTGGATATCTATTGAGATTGAGTTCAAAGTGAAAAATTGTCGTCCGTTCATATTTAACAGGTCAGTGAACCTCCTCGCCATGGAGACACCATGGCATCATAATTATGGGTTGCAACCAGTTGACCCAATTGGCAATCAGTGGTGTGATTTCACTAGTACCTCCCACCATTTTGATGTCAGAAACAGGTGACTCTAGCAGGCATTGTACAGTTGTTTGGGGGGACCAAAAGGCGACGTCCGAAATGCCTTTCCTCCTTTAACCCCATTCTGGATGGCGGATGATGGATAGTTGCCATGCGTTCTGTCTCCGTGGTCCATTTCTGAGGATGTTGGAGAGTTGGGGGTTGGGTGGAAACACGCTCTTTGTTTCATTCAATGAGCGGTCTCTGGTCATTCAAATATCAGCAACACACAGGGCTCAGGGATCTTGAATGAAACCATTGCGGTCTCATGAGCCGCATTCATGGGAAAATGATTTAGCACACTCACAGTGCGGCTTAAGGTTTACATGTAGTGCTTAACGTAACTAAGTCTACTCTTCATGACCAACTCCAAAACAGTCTCCCTCCGTTGTCTCTTCTACTTCAACTTTCATTCATTATTAATACTGGATGAATGAGAGTGTATCGTTAGCGGCTTGGAAGAGGGGGCTTCTTCAGAGAGGTCTTTCCAGCTTCCCGTGTTCCACTTTATCCAATGTCAAGTCCAAAGCTCCTCTGTGTGTGTGTGTGTGTGTGTGTATGTGTGTGTGCGTGTGTGTATACAATGTGTGTTTGCCTGTTGAGACGGGTTTGTCCTCTCCATTGAAGTGTCAGACCAACACTCTCAGTTCCCCATCCCCCTTTTCTTTTGTGAGTATTGAACGCCTCATCCATCCTCAGAAAGAAATGCTTTCCCCCTCCCCCACACTACTGCTCCACCACCACAGAAACCCTGCCCTTGATACTGGACAGACCTGACATGCTCTCTTTCTCTCTGTGCCTATTGCCATTATTTTACATACTGGTTTATCCCACTTCAGTTCAGACCAGACCTATCTGTCTACAAATGGAGGGAGATATAACAGGTCTAGTTTCAGGTCCTGGTTTTGATGGTCGTGGCTATTTTCGTATGGATGCCAAACTGATTCTATGCTGGTCTGAAACTGAAAGCAGAGGGCGGAGTTGATACAATTAAGCAGAATGTTGCCCTTTGTTCATTTATTCCTATTTCACTTGAGCACCAATAAACAGGTGAACTATTTTCAGATCGGATTTAAAAAAAAAAAAGAAAGATAGAGATTAAGTTTTTAAACACTGAAAAATATGCCTCTCTTCTTCTCATCTTAGATTTATCAATGCTTCTCACCTTAGCATATTCTCAGCACGTCTGTTTACCTTGGATGAGACATGGGTTGTAAAGCCCTTGTGCGAGACAGCAAACTAATTCACAGTGGCTTTGTCGTTCTTCCCAACAGAAGCTGGAACTTGTGACCCCAGGTTTTTCCAGTGCGGCAATGGGAAATGTATCACCATGAGATGGGTGTGTGATGACACAGATGACTGTGGGGATGGTACAGATGAGCTTCCTGCTTCATGCCGTAAGTATAACATCCAAACAAGCAACCTAGTGTTTCCCTGTAGTTAATAGTGTAAGGAAGTACTCTAGTGATCAGGGAGAACGTGACACTGAAGAAGCAGTATGACTCCAGTATCAAAATAAGGAAGTGTACATTTTTACAGTGGAGAAACTCTGTAGATGATTGCACATGCCAGTCTGTCTGGAAGAAGATTAATCCAAGACAAAACCACAGAAGGGTGTAGTATGGTCTCATTGAGAAGACTGAGACTTCTCACAGTCATAGTTTCTGACTGTCCGTCTACTGTTGCTAATCCTCAGTGGCCAGGACATGCAGGCCCAACCAGTTCAGCTGTGGTGGGCGTCTCAACCAGTGTATCCCCAACAGCTGGCGTTGCGATGGCCAATCTGACTGTCAGAACAGCACAGACGAAGAGGGCTGTGGTAAGCAACACTTTTTATTTAGGCTTCTCCTCCTTTTCCCCTCCTTCTATCCTCTTTACCTTTTCCTGCATCCTGTGGCTGTACGCTACCTCTGTAATTCTCAGCGTCGGAAAGTAAATGTAACGTCGCTTCTTACCTCGCCGGGTTCTCTTCTCCTCTTTCAGCTCCCGCGCCATGCACAGCCAATGAGTTCCGTTGCGGCAATGGCCGGTGTGTGTCGGCGTCATTCGTTTGCGACGAAGAGTCAGACTGCGGTGACGGCAGCGATGAAGCCTCCTGTCCAGCCACCACCTGTGGCCCCTACTCCTTCCAGTGTAACAACACGGTATGCATACCACGCCTGTGGGCGTGCGATGGTGACGTGGACTGCGCCGACGGCTCGGACGAGTGGCCGGTGAACTGCGGCCACCGTCCCAGTCAGGTCACCACCAAGCCCTGCTCCCCCCTGGAGTTCCACTGCGGCAGTGGGGAATGCATCCACAACAGTTGGAAATGCGACGGTGGTGCCGACTGTCTGGACCGTTCGGATGAGAAAGACTGTCGTAAGTGAAATCCTAATCAATCCTCCTGTTCGGGTTCAGTTTGCCCTGAATCCCTCCGCAAAGCTTTCCGAAAAATTTTCCCGAGAGTGTCAGCCTTGTGTCTCGGGACTAAAAGATTCGTCATCTCTTGTACATGCAGCGAAGCCCACATGTAGGCCTGACGAGTTTCAGTGCGGGGACGGCTCCTGTATCCATGGTAGTCGGCAGTGTAATCACGTGTACGACTGCAAGGACATGAGTGACGAGCTGGGCTGTGTTAACGGTGAGTTGCTTTCCCTGATTGGACGTTCACACCGTTAATCTCATTAATGTACGGTGCAGCTTGCGCACAGCGCCCGTGTTGTTGTCTGATTTTTTCAATTTCTTCCATCTTTCACATTCAGCCACCCATTGCGATCCACCCTCAAGGTTTAAATGCCGTAGTGGGGAATGCATCAGTATGGAGAAAGTGTGCAATAAGCAACGTGACTGCAGAGACTGGTCCGATGAGCCCCTCCGTGAGTGTGGTGAGTACAAGCCTTGCTGTTAGAACTGGGAATATTGAGGATATTCAGTCTTTGAATTCAACGTCATCCCTGACAGTGATAAGCTATAACTCTGCAGTGAGAGCGAGTCGAAAGTGCAGACTCTGGTTTTCCAACTGTGCCTATTTGGATCAACCAGAAATGGAATTATTAGAATGGGAATTTTATTTAAAATTATTGCAGGAAATAATTTGACTCCTGTTATATTTTTCACTGTATCTCTGCCAGTTTCTGCCCTAAAGTCATGCAGGATACAAAGTGTTTTTTCATTTTTTTCTTGTATTTTGTGCTGTTGACAGTTATACAGTAACTTACCTTGACAAAATGACTGGTCAGACCTATAGCTGAGGGTGTGCTGAAAAAAAATTATACCATGCACAAAGGATAAAGTCAGTTCTTTATCTTCTAAATAAAGTCTAAACTAAATATTTGCCAAAAAAGCTACAGTGAGCTCAGACTCCAAAGTACTACCTCAATCTTATATCTTATACATATTGATTTGAAACTGTGTAAACCATACAGATTCCAATGAATGCTTGTACAACAATGGAGGCTGCTCCCACATCTGTAACGATCTGAAAATCGGCTATGAATGTTTGTGCCCGATCGGTTTCCGCTTAGTGGACAAGAAACGTTGTGAAGGTAAGATAATCAAACGTTGTGCCTCGTGTAAAAGAAGGATGAACTGTACCTGTAGCTCATAAAAGACAGATAAGATTTCTGGGAAAGTCAGCTATTTGAGCAGCGGCCAATGAATCTGTCCCTCATGGCCACATGTGGTATATTTTTCAGTTTTATCTCCAAGCCAAGTCTTGGTTGGACTTCAGAACAGAGGGTGTGATGCTGATTGGTGTATTTATTTTAGCATGCTGGTGTGGTATTGACTGTCATGAGTGAGATGAGGGGAAGGAACCCTCTGTCAGTAAACTTTGTTGGTCACTTCCTGTGACCCCAGAATGACTCAGCAATGTTAGGCCATCTAATGTGAACGTTACCAGGGTGTCAGGTCACCCCGGTCATAGAAGATCTAAGCTGACGTCTGTGTCATTTTATCTCATGCAGACATCAATGAGTGTGAAAACCCAGATATCTGCAGCCAGATCTGTGTGAACCAAGTGGGCAGCTACAAATGTGAGTGTGAAGAAGGCTACCAGATGGACCCTGCTACCAAGTCCTGTAAAGCCATTGGTAAGAAAGAAGACAGAGCTAAACACATCCAACTGACCTATGTTTATTCTGTAACAGTTAAGGACTTTAGTGCAAGTGTGGAACTTTTGCTTTAGACTCAACTTCTTTTACCCCTGCAAATGTTGAAGTCTTGTATACAAACAGACTGAACAACTTGAAATCCGCCGTGTTTTATGATTCTCTATATTCATGTCTACACCTTTGAACCACTCACTCTATTTCCCTCTTTTTCTCTTGTGTCTTAGGGACCATTGCCTACCTGTTTTTCACCAACCGTCATGAGGTGAGGAAGATGACGCTAGACCGCAGCGAGTACACCCGTGTCATCCCTCGTCTGAAGAACGTGGTGGCGCTGGACATGAACATCGCTAGCAAGGAGATCTACTGGTCAGACCTGACCCACAAGAAGATCTACAGGTGACAAAAGAACCACTTTCCCCTTTTTTCTTTTCACTTTTCACGGTGGATGTGCTCCGTGAATGACGGCCACTCTGCACCCAGTCTGGCCTCGCGTGTGGACACAGTCTCATTTTTGTTTTCTGAGGCTGGGGCTATTAGACTTCTTTATTAAAGTTCATTAAAAGTTTATTAAAACTTTCCATATATATTTTATCTTCCGATTTTAGTTCATTGTGTCTACACACAAATCTGTTTATCTAACACAAGTGTGGGCAACCTCCTGGAGAGCCACATGCCCCCAGGATTTTGTTCCAGCACTAATCTCATACATTCCACGGTCTTACTGGAAACTTGACTAGCTGATTCAGGTTAAACTCGGGCTTTGCAGGAAAAGCCTTAAAACAATGTAATTTTTCCAAGGCCAAGGTTAGCATTAAATGCAGCGGATCTAATCCCCAGTTCCCTCTCCTCAGAGCCCCTATGGACACGGCCGCAGACTTCTCCAAGCACAGAGTTGTGATCGACAGCGGTGTGGATGCACCCGAGGGCATTGCGGTGGACTGGATCCACGGCAACATCTACTGGACGGACAGCTTGCGTGGCACTATCTCGGTGGCAACAGCGGATGGAAGCCGTCGAAAGACACTCTTCAGAGAGGACCTGGCCAAGCCCCGAGCTATCGTAGTGGACCCAATTAAGAAGTATGTCAAGTTCATTCCATTGAAACGGCCGACATAATTTACCTTGATATGCAGTGTGTTGACAGGGAAACAAGGCCGTATTTCTCACAGCATATAACTTTTTGCGTGTTGCAGCTTCATGTACTGGACTGACTGGGGCACACCAGCCAAGATTGAACGCGGAGGTCTTAACGGAGTGGACCGCAGTGCTCTGGTGACTGATGACATCGTGTGGCCCAATGGAATAACCCTTGGTAAGGAATTGTCCTGACCCAAGGACAGATGTGGAAAGATCTGTCTCATTACTTGACCAATGCCATTCACAACCCTGTTGATTGTTCATATGGAAAATTAGGTTATTGTGTGGTCACGGTGGAATAACCTGTTTCTTGGTTCCTTCTTGGCCAGACCTGTTGAACCAGCGGTTGTACTGGGTGGACTCAAAGTTGCACACCCTGTCCAGTATTGATGTTCAGGGAGGCAGTCGTCGGACACTCATCATAGACCAGGGCAGACTGGCCCACCCTTTGGGTCTCACTGTCTTTGAGGTAAGCTCCCCAAATGTACTGCGAAAGAGGTTTTATCCAATCAGCAAAGGTTTGTTCGAGCTGTTGCATCCCTTCCATGACATTTTCTCCTTCAGTTTATTCACTCATCCTTCTGTCGTGTCATTTCTTCAGGAGAGAGTGTTCTGGACGGATGTAAGCAACAATGCCATCCTGAGTGCCAACCGTGTGACAGGAGGTGACATTACTCCAGTGGCTGAACATCTGGCCTCCCCTGAGGACATTGTATTATTCCACAACCTCAAACAGCCACCTGGTATGTTAACCAGGTCTTCACAGTTACCACACGAAGTATCACTGGTTAAAATTAGCTTTGTGAGTTAGTCAACAAACAAACAAACTCAGTTTGCTCCAAGTTTTGGGAATTAGAGTTAGACACATGGCTGCAAGTAATATGGGTCTTCACCAAGAATGGAATGGATATACGAATCACTCTCACAAGACAACCAGCATTGATTATAATGATTGCTGTGTATCTTGCATGCACAGCAATTATTATATGTTCCTGAGTCTACACTGTACATAAACTGATGAACTGTTACAGACAGTTTAATGGTTTCTCTTTGATGTGAAATGGTCACTAACCAGGTTCTTGACTCTTGTTTTCTATCAGGTATGAACTGGTGCAAGATAAGCAACGGTGGATGTGAGTTCCTGTGTCTGGCTGCTCCCCAGGTCAGCAAATATTCACCCAAGTATACCTGTGCCTGCCCTGACGGCATGGTTTTGGCCAAAGATATGAGGAAATGTGTGCCAGGTAAGAACATTAAACACAGTGGACCAGCTAGTCACATGTCTGTCAGGGGATGCATGTGTAGGTCTTTAACTCCTGGGTCTAGAGATGTTATTAGACACTTAGTTGTTGCAGCTCTTTCAGTGCCCTTTTCGTTGTTTTCCAAGACATAAAATCTCTTAATATTCTTTCTCCTTTGGATAGCACCACCCACTGCCCCTCCTGTCGTGCCTGAACCTGCTGCTACCGCTCGACCTCCTGCTCAAGCAACCACTAAACCAAAACCTGCTGTCACGGCCTCCACCAAAGCTCCACCTGCTGCCATCACCACCACAACCGCTATGCCTTTGCCACGTAGCCAACCCACCCAGCCAGGCAAGACAAAGATCACTCCGAGCACCACCCAGCCTCCGGCCACTTCCCAGAGAGGTGTGTGTTAGCTCTTGAATATAGATTTGGCTGTTTTATTGCCTTTTGTCATTCTCAGCGATTTAACTGCAAATTGCATCGTGATGTCTGGATGGAAGTGAACCTTGCTCAAATTTCTGTCTTTGCTTTTGTCTCAAAAGACAACCCCGATAGCTTTGCCGCTGCAAACCCTGGAACAGCCCCATCAACTCCACTAGCTCTCTACATCGTATTACCCCTGGGTCAGTATCTCTAACTTGGTACCAATGACCATTATTGTTTATGTTCCTTCAGAGGGAAAGTTATGTGTTAGTATTGACCTGTTGACCTAGTAATATTGACCTACTGGTAATGAACTGCAGGGAAAGGGAATATCTCTCATAGTGTATCTTATTTTTTAATTCCCTCAGTGGCCCTGTGTTTGGTTGCATTTGGAGCTGCATTGCTGTGGAGAAAATGGAGACTAAAAAACACCAACACAATTCACTTCGACAACCCTGTTTACCAAAAGACCACTGAAGACCAGGTGCACATATGTAGGAACAGCCCAGATGGGTACATCTACCCTGCGGTAAGAAACCAAAGCTTTGTCGGGAAAACTTGCTGCTGTAGTTTATTACAAATGCAGATGGGAACTCAATAGGACACTCAACAAACCTTGTTAGCTTTTAACCTGTGTTTTGAAGAGTGTCACAGAGGTAACCCAGCTTTCCGTTAGCACAGGAAGATAACAATCTGTATTGTATACAATGTCCACGACCTACTTACTCAACCAGCCAGCCAGTTTGCAAAGATGACTAAAAAGCTTGTTATTTTGAGCTATTTTAAGGAAATGTTAACCAATGTATGGAGTGTACTGTTAATCAGGCATTGATTTCTGCTTAAATATAGGAGAGTCAGTCACATGCCACTACCTGCGAGATACTAACATTGTGTTCTTCCTACAGCGACAGATTGTTAGCCTTGACGATGAGTTGCCCTGAGCTCCACACTTGAATTTGCTGCTAACAGAGACATTGTGTCATGTACGGATGAGAGCCATAATTTATGCTACGAACTTGAAGATCCGATTTGTTTTTCCTCACGGCTGCAACAAAAACAACGTTCCAAAGATGGGCTTCGTCAACACCAACCCACTTTATTCTCTGAGACAAAAGACGCTTCTTGAGGAAAGAGTCGAACAGTGTGTCCGTCCGCAACTCTGAATGTGAGTCACGCAAAGACAAAGAACAAAAGAAACCTCAGACAACGTGAACCTCTCGACCATAAAGGCTGCTTGGTACTTCTCAGAATTTCATCGTTTTAGTCTTTTAGTCCTAAATAAAACTTTAACTATTTTGGCACCATGGTTACAGCAACTCAATACAAAATGGCCAAGGCAATGGCAACATTAAAAAAAGGAAAAAAAAAGGCAGAACCACGTGTTTGTGAGAGTGTCAGGTGTTTGAAACAATACACACAACATGTGCCTGCAAAACTCTGAACGTCCCTTGATATACAAGAGCAATTTTGTTTTTGTTACAGTGTTCCCTGAGATGTTTTAAATAGAGTAATGATATACCAGAGGGTAGGAATTGTAGGAAATTGTGTGAGTACCACTCCTTACATGCAGCTAATCCTCTTTTAAGGGACTGAACAATAGTTTCAGGACATAGACCTTACCAGTGGTCAGCGATTTCTGTTTAACAGCAGACAGAAACTGTTCAAAGTGCCTAACCTATAAAGTGTTACCCAATGGGACCGGAGGGTATTACAAGAAGTTCTAGTCGAATGTTTATACATATGTACCCATACTTTGATGGTTTACACTTTTGAGTGAGAAAATTTCACTCCCCCTCCCCCCACAATAATATTACACCTAGTGTTTCACCTAATGTGCCAAGGTTTTGATTAAAGTACCCACACTGTAAAGATGTCCCTAAGTACTTCAGTAACACAAAGTATAGTTAAGTATTTGTATGTAATGTCATCACTTGATAATGTCACATATTCAGTGTGCCTTTACAGGAAGTACTGTTGCCTCGGAAACCCTAATTGTTTTGTTTGTAATTGTTTTGGGGGTTTTTTCTGGTTTTTTTGTTTTGTTTTGTTTTGTTTTGTTTGGGGTTTTTTTTGTCAAAAAGAATGAGGTTCAAAGTAACAGCTCTCCTGTGTGCTAGCTAACATACTCAGGTGTTTCTGTGGATTTAAACCATGGTCCCTGCTTTTTTTGGCTCCTTCTGCTTTTCTGATTTAGCTCAGTGATAAAGAGATCTGTGTGTTTAAGACAAGAGCAAAGAGTGAAAATATTACAAGCTTCAGTTGGACGGAGGACAACAGGAGGGGGAGGAAAGGGGATTGTTCCAGAAACCTGTTTTGATTGGATGTCCTTTGGATCCATAGGGAAAGGGCATTTCTGGGGAAAAAGGTTTATGTTTGTTTGCCGTCACTGAGAATTTTGTTCGAGTGACGTGGAAAAACTGATTAGCTGAACAGATCAGGTGCAAAAGGAACTCATCATGTCCACCTAACGGTAGTTAAAGATATCATTATGAATATGTAAATACTTTATTTGTAAATGTAAATATATTTTTTTGTTCATTTGGGCACCAGTTTCCCTAGCTTGTACATTTTCAAAGGTCTGTACATAAACTAATACCTTTATTTATTGTAGAATCCACACGAATTGATCGACAGTTGATATCATATCCTGTTGTGTTTGTTTGATATGATCAGATTTGTAATGTAGTTATACACAAACCACTTAACACTTTCTGTGGAATAGTATTCAACAATTGTTTTGAATGTGAACACAAATAAAATCAATCCTTTGAATACTTTTTAATTGGGTTTTGGATATCTTGTCATCTTTTGAAACATGTTTTCTACACTAGCACAAGAGGGGAATGGCCCTGTCCTACGTGTTTTTACCTTCAATCTAAAAGCATGCGTTTACGCGCCTGACCTTTTCATGACACCAATACACTTTCATTCACAGAGAACCAGAGCTTTTCATGTCCCTGGCATAAGTGATGTGTTATACGTTCTCAAGGCGCCAAAAAAAGGTCTCTTTAGGATAGCCAAACAGATCACGTACATATTTCTCAAATGACCTGTTCATGGCTACACAGCTCACCAATCAGAAATGTTTAGGCGCAGAGTAAAATGACAAAAAGAAAGAAAACAAGTCAGAGTACAAACCCATTTTCAGTGGTCCGCTGACCCGTTCCTTAACAGATAGCTAACATCAGTGGCAAACATCCACATTAGCAATTGTAATGACAAGGAGACGTTCATCCATTTCCCTGTAGGCCGATGAGCGACAGGTGCCAACCACTGAACAGCCTGTAAGTACAAGCATTAGGGGACTTTAGACTTCCAGTGGAGAGAGAAAGAGAGAGAGAGAGACATACACAAAGAGAGTGTGTGAGTGTGAGTGTGTGAGTGTAAGTGAGTTGACAAGTTCCTGGCCTGTGTTTCTGTTTTTAAGGTTGTATATCTGCATCGCTCCCCTGTCGCCTGAGGCATTGTGTCTGAAGGGTCTTTTTAGGGGTTTTTTTTTTGTTTTTGTTTTTTTTACTTATAGCCGAATATCCGCCTTAGCCAAATATCCGCCTTTATCTGACCTGCTGTCATTCTATGGTGTCTCTCTGTCTGTCTCTACTCAGATCAGTGAAGCAGCCTTTCTCTATCCGTCAGTGAAGTTTAAACATTTCAGAAACACAATGTGGGTCAGCATGACTGACACTGGAAAATAGTGAGAGAAAATTCACAGGCCATACGATTGCTTGTTCATCGTCAGCGGTGAGGTATGGAATGAGTTAGGTCCCTGAAAAAAAAAATCCCTGCTTTTCACAGTACCCTAAAAATCCAAAACAAAACAAACCTGCCCAAGCCATATGGTTCTATGATATACTGCCGCTCTGGAGCGGCAAGAGAGGGCACGAGATGGAGCCTGACCAATCAGAGGAGAGGATGTCAATGACCTATACATGTTTTTGTCTCTGGTGATTGGGTGAACAGCTCCACCTCAAACATGCAGCTTATCAAAGAGGATCCTCTCTCACGTTTCTGGTAGTCTCTGGAGTATTGTGAGAGGTAAACCGACCTGGGGCCTTTGGAAGAGAGATAGCAACAGGATTCGGTGGGAAAGGAACTGTAGACATGTGGATACGGTCAGTGCATGTGTCAGAAAAAATCCACCAGCTCCTACTGACAGAGGTCAAGGCCACAGAGAGGAGTGGAAGAAAAAATGAATAAAAACATTCACACGTTTCTCTCTCTCTCTCTCTCTCTCTCTCTCTCTCTCTCTCTCTAGCTTACGCTCACACACATATGAATACACACAACGTGATTCAATGAGCGCTCGATGAATTTTATTCTTAAGGAAAAGCAACAAACACAGCTATAATTTTAAGCTCAACTCAAAAGGCAATGGCTTCTTGTCAAGGCCTCCCAGGCAACACTCTTATGATATTTATCTAAACAAAGGAGAAGACAACACAGGGGAACACAACCCACTGCTTATTCTACAAAAATGTTGTGTAATCATTTTTTTAAGGACGAAAATGGGTCGTATGATTTCTCAAGGAGAATAGGAATATAGTAGGAGTCATCACAATTCATAAATGACTCTGACAATGTGAAACTGAACATGGTATAGGAACTATTTTTACTAGAAGTATCTATGAAACACATACGAGACTGATTCTGCCTAGTTTCACAAAGAGCCAGGTGTGGGAAACAGACCAGCATAAACATGAGAGAATATGTTTGAGTCCACTCAAACTTCTTTTTTATCAAACACTGTTTAACTATTAATCAAATGCAAGTATGAAGCAATCACTTTGTGGGCAAAATTGTGTGTGTGTTTTAAATACCGGCCAGTTGTTCAGAGTACATAGTATAGGCACCACCTTCTGTTTACCTGGTGCTTGCTGAGAATATTATCTAACTAGCTCACTATTCCTGTCAGCACGATGCACGTCCAAAGACACGAGGACTCTTAGAAGAAGTTAAGTGTTCATTCTCCATTATATTTGCCTTGTCAGCCAAACTTCAGTGTGCAAAGGCTCTCCTGCTGGGTTTGACAATCATAAAGAAACTATGTTTTTACCCATAAACCATTGCTACTACCTCTGATCTGTCACTTCAGTTTAAGATGAAAGCAACAGAAAAGAAAGAGAAGAGGGGCCCACAACAGGGAAAAGTCAGAGGTAACAGAAAGAACAGGACGGCAAGAATAAGATCACTCTGGTAACAACACAAGATCTTCACAAAGGTTGTTTTTTTTTTTTTGTTTGTTTTTTTTAAAAAGGGGGCAGAGTACGATGTGCCGTTATGAAATGACAGAGACGGAAGATTCTAGATAAACAGCCCCCACTGATGCAATATTCCACTTGGAAATGCCCATTTTTATTCCATTTTATACCAGGTCTCCCTAACTGTCGTAGAATGTAATTATCCAGCACACTTTCACAATGCGCCGCTACAAATACAAATGCATAATTAATGAGGACAACTCATATAAAACGAGGCTCTGAATTGGTTTTCAGTATAAAAACACAAATTTTATTAGTTTTAATTCCTTTTAACAACCTCAAATGTGAGAGAACTTTCCCTCCTCAGTCTCAGCTTAAAGACATAAAACCGAGCCGCAACCTTTTGTCTCAAATTTATGACTTCCCTTCTCTCCATTTAGCTCCTATACGTTGTATAGGTCCAATCTGAGGTCATATCAGCTCCTACATGCTGCCCGATAAACATCAAAGGCCAGATTAATCAGCGGACTCTGCACCCTGAACCTCTGTGTGTGTGTGTGTGTGTGTGTGTGTGTGTGTGTGTGTTTTAACGTGCTTTGGCTCGACGCCAAACCTTTAGGTGGGAAAGCATAATGGCTGAGGTAGGAATTATTTACGTTTCTCAGAGATGTAGACAAACGCGGTGTAGCCGGGGGACGCAGGGACACGGGGGCCGGAGAGGGACAGGGCAGAGAAGGCGCCCCCCCCCCCCACACACACACACACACACACCCCACACCCCCACACATGTTTGCACAGCTGTTTTTAATTCACTTCTGTTGCTTCTGTTCTTTAAAAACAATAACATTAATACAAAGACAGTTTTCTGTACTCTGGAGCTGGTTTCAGAGTGAGCTACGTTATTACGTTTTACGAAAAGGCACTAAAAGATGCAAACATATTTTGAGACTAATGTTGATGGGAGTGGACACAAATATATATCAAATAAAGTCATTCTTTACTGTTTTTTGTACAGTCGCAGATTATCCAAATTTTTTCTTTTGACTTTCCTTCAAGTACCTCTAAATGTCTGTTATTGGTCAGAAATACCTTTCACGTTCAAAGTCAAGGTTAAGGTGAGGTCCCGCGGCTGTTTTGAGTGTGTCCGGAGTTAATTGCTAACAGATGGTAGTGCTCTCCCCCTTTTCCTGTAACTCCGAGCAAACCTCTCTGCCGAAGAACCCGGCTCTCACCCCCTTACGCGTCTGTAAAAATCTGACCACAGCTTGGTAGCTCCTGCGAACAACAAAGGAGGGCGCACGGAGGGCGTAATTGTTTGGGACTGATCCTCATCTCGCAGCCGGGGTCCTTTTCACCGGACCCCCTGTTGTGAAGAAAATATGCTGAGACGCGTAATTTTCTTGCCTTAATGTAGACAAACTAAGAGAACTGAGAGAGAGAGAGAGAGAGAGAGAGAGAGAGAGAGAGAGAGAGAGATTCATGAGGGTCTTAACCTTGCATTTGATTAGGAGGCCTAGAGAGAAAGAATATGAGTTCGTGTTAATCCTCAGAGGAGTGGATTGCAACAAATAACAGTATAACCACTTTGGAAGAGTAATGAAGTTTGTTGTGTGGCAGTTCCAGGATATGGACTGTAATTATGTAGGAAAGGGGTTGTTGCAGCTCATACGTTGACGTCAAATCTTCCTCATATTCTGGTGACTGCAATCACATCTTTAATAGTCAGTTTACATTTTCAGCTACATCTTCAGTAGCCGATCTTATTTTAATTGAATAGTAGAAAAATGCAGGTCACATTAAATTCCCAGTCTTTATAAACACTGACTTCTCTACCTTCTACAGAGATTTAAACGGGTCTTTAAAGTCAGAGACACTCGTATAAAAAACCCTAAACCCTAACCCTAACTTAAGAACAGTCAGGAAATTAGGCTGTAGTGCCCCCTGGACATGAAACTATAGCTATACACTCTGCAAAGACTTGGCTAGAGAAATGTATCTTTAATCAAAATAACAAAATATTTGAGCACAAGCATAATAAGCAGAAATAACTGTATAACAACTGTAACAGAATCAGTAACCCACAAATATATTTTCTTATCAATGATATACATACAGTGGTTTCTTTTAAAATATCGAATTTCAGAGCTTCAGGTGACGCACTCTCTGATTGGTTCAGGTCTAACCTTTGAACTTTTTACGTTGAGCCCATGTGGTACATTCTACCATGCCGGAGAAGACAGAGCAGTACTGAATCCACACATTGATGTTTTGATTCTTTTAAACTGAGAGCAGTTTCTCTTATTTTGAATTGGACACAATGCCAGGAAAATCGGAGCTAAAGATAAATAAAAAATTTGCAGAAAAATATGACAAGTATCGTCAGAAAGAAGAGTTACAGAAATGTAAGTGTTCAATAGGTCTTCGCCTTGCTAGCTAGCTACGTTAACTTACTCTTACGTTAACTTTAAAATGATGTTTTAATTTGAAGTTTGGATCGCACATCATTGTGCGGTTAGTTGTTCATTCCCAATCCCCAACCCCTTTGTTTATTAGAGAACATGTTTATTAAGTTTATTCTGGTATAAGAGAGTAGCAGTCGTTGAATAATTCTTTTAAATCCCTTTCCTCCCCACGCAATAGCAGTTTATGCAAATATACAACACAGTATAGAATTATGACCTGTAACTGCCACAATAAAACAAACTGAGAGCTCGACCAAGTGAAGGATGTTGTACGCTGAGAGCGGGTGATGTCCGTGACTTAAGCAACTGACATCCCATCGCACTTAGGTTCACGGATAAAAACGCAGGAATGTTTAAACTGACGAGTTCTCTATGTTAGCTGGCTGCGAATGCCCACCATCTCAGTTTCATCAAGATCGGTCAAATGGATTTCACACAGAGAGAGAGAAAGAGGGAGAGAGTACTACCATTGGGTTGCATAGCAAAAATTCTTTAGTACGCTAAAAAAAACGCCCGTTTTTGTGCGTGAAGAGCAGAGGTTTCATAAATGGTGTAAAAAGTAATATTACTAAGTGAATTATACCTTATCTTCAATCAAAAAGTAGTTGAGTGCATTTGAGCAGGGCCCAGAAAACAAACAAAACAAACACCCTCTGGTTAGAGTGGTTTAATGACATGGGCTCTGATGGTCCTCTTGTGGTGTGGGCTTTGTTTTCCTGACCTGGTTGGTTTCATGCTGTTCTCCAAAAGTTTCAGCGCAGAGAAGCAAATAATCTTTTTTTTAAAACCGGTCAGAAAGCTTTTTAACGGGAGTATTTTATTTTGAACACTGCAGTGAAAGATCGTTTCGGAGACCAGGATGAAGATGAAGAGAGCGGCTCCAGCTCGTCGGGCTCGGAATCTGACGAGGAAAGTGAAGTGGTACGTGTCTTTAACTCCTCTTGGCTTTATCGTGGAATGTGTATCCGTGTTGACCGTGCCCTGTCCCACCGTCCGGCGTTCTCCGAGTACCCAGATATTTGACTCTTCTGTTGCCAGGAGCTGGATCCCAAACTGGAGAGAGATTTTTACCGGACACTCTCCCTCCTGAAGAAGAAAGACCCAAGGATTTATCAGAAAGACGCCAAATTCTACGCAGAAGAAGGTATGAACCGTCACCTTCTGGAAATGACGGATCGTTAACCCTGGGTCCTCAAAAATCATCCTCTTTCATAGTCATTCATTCAACTGCTCTGAAACCTGTCTCTCTCTCTCTCTGTCTTGTCTGTCTGTGTGGCTGTGTTCAAAGCGTCGGGATCAGACAGTGATGAGAAGCCTTCCACGTCTAAGAAGGCGGAGAAGCCGATGTACCTGAGAGATTACGAACGTCAAGTGATTTTAAAGAGGGGAGGGTGAGTGAGCGCTTTCGGCCTCTTACGTTCGTCTCTCTGTGCGGCGGTCGTTTTGCACGAGGGCTTTTCGAGTGAGTCATGTTTGCTTTTTTTTTTTTTTTTTTTGTGCATTCACAGAAAATACGAGGACGAAAGCGAAGACGAAGAGATGGACAGACGGATTCAGGAGGTGCGCTCCTCTTTTCTTCTCTTTCCTCCTCTTTTCTTTTCTTTCCTCCTCTTTTCTTCTCTTTCCTCCTCTGTTCTTTTCTTTCCTCCTCTGTTCTTTAGTTTCCTTCCTTCTTTTTGAATTAAAGCTGAGGCTGTTAACACATTACACATCGCGTCTCTCCTCCTCTTTCGCAGAGAGAGGCCTCCCCCAGCTACATTCAGGAGCAGAGGGACCTGAAGGAAAGGTAAGAACTTGACAAGCGACTGAGCATCCACCCGGTCAAGGAACCTTGAAATTATCCAAGAAATCCCAGCTATCGTTAAAATAACGCAATATTAGTACAGATATTTGTGACGTCTAAGAGCCGAGCCATGGACGGAGACGTGATTTGAAAGTTAGACGCCTGTATGTAAATTATGATTTGCTGTTGAAGGATGAACCCTAAGTTTGTTGTTTTGTTCTGTGACTTTTATTTATTTATTTATTTATTTTTAAATGTCTGCCTTTGCTCGTGTCTGTTTATGCCTCTGGCAGTTTCCGGAAGTTTGTGCAGGACAGCGATGAAGAGGGCAGTGAGGAGGACGCTCAGCTGCTGAAGAAAAGGATCAAAACGCAGGAGGAAAAGGTAAAGCAGGGTCGGGTCACTTTTAGGACCACGAAACTCAGATCACACCTCTCACCGGGTGCTAATGCCGTGGAGAACCGTCAAAACAGCCTTTTGGGTATTCTTTACCCGTGAACCATGTCAGGCATTAAAATGATCATTAAATTCCCATTTGGAAAAATAGGCATTTTTACATTGTACGTGTTTTTCAGACAGGGGAACTAGTCCTGTACTAACACTGACTGTACTTCCTCAAGCCTAAGTTAATATCCGCTATGGTCACTGTGTATCTGTGTGTCTCCTTGCCAGGACAAAGAGGAGGCGGACTATGTGGAGTGGTTGAAGGGGCAGGCAGAGCTGGAGGAGAAAGAGGAGGTGCAGGACATGGTGAGTGTGAGCTTAACATCAAATACAACTTTGACCGAAATCGAGTAGAACGCTCCCGTAGCCTAACCCGTGCCTCCGTGTGTCCCGCTGGGAAACAGAAATATCTCCGAGATTACTGGAACGACCCCAAGCTGGACGAGAGGGAATCTTTCCTCAGGGACTACATCCTCAAAAAAGGATATCTGGAGGAAGATGAAGACAGGTGAGTCAACATCTCTACATATTCATATGCTTTTTAATTAAGGTTTGATTTTAAGTATATAATTAGATAAACAATATTTTTTCCAATACGGTCACATCTGAATTGTACGTGATTAAACTAAAAGGTGAGTTTTGATGTTCCGGGTTTTGAAAAGTGTGGTTGTAAAGTTAATTTGTGATGTTTATTGTGTATTTGTGTGTTTGTCGAGAATGACTGTAACTGATGCAAATGATTGACTATTGATGATTTTATTTTTTTTACATGTCTGTCTTTGTGTGTGTGTGTGTGTGTGTATATAGGATTCCAACTTATGACGAGGTGGTTCTGGAGGAGGTGGAGGACTCAGAGGAGGAGGGGGAGTCGTTTTTACAGAAACAGGAGGACTTTGAAAGACATTACAACTTCCGCTTTGAAGAACCAGGAGCGCAGGAGGTCAGAGAGAGTGTGTTTTATCTAACTCTGTGTGCGTGTGTGTGTGTAGGTGTCCCTGTTAGTCTCATTCACACAATTCCTCCTGCAGATTAAGACATACCCCCGCAGCATCGCGACGTCCGTCCGGAGCAAAGACGACCGCAGGAAGAGAAAGAGAGAGGAAGTGAAAGAAAGGAAGAAAAAGGTAAAGAGTGGTACTGAACTTTATTCTAAGCAGAAATTCTTAGCATGCGTTTCACTGTTTTTTTTCCAGTTTTGGATGAAGCTCTCAATACTTGTATTCTCTCTCTCTCTCTCTCTCTCTCTCTCTCTCTCTCTCTCTCGGCTCTGTAGGAGAAGGAGCAGAAGCAGCAGCAGTTGAAAGAGCTGAAGAATCTGAAGCGTGCGGAGATTATGGCGAAACTGCAGAAGCTTCAGGAAATCACGGGTAACGAGCAGCTGGCGTTTAGTCACGACAACCTTGAGGGCGACTTTGACCCCGCGCAACACGACCAGCTCATGCAGGTACGACCTTCAACTGAGAGGTCAACTAAGAATGTTGTTGGCGGGAAAGGTCTTGGTTTCTCTTCCATATACAAGTGCATGAATCAGTTGTTGGTAAACACCTTTAAATGGCGGGAAAGTTCTTGGTTTCTTTTCCGTATGCAAGTGCGTGAATGAGTTGTTGGTAAAAACCTTTAAATGGCAGGAATGTTCTTGGTTTCTTTACCGTATACAAGTGCGTGAATCAGTTGTTTGTAAAAACCTTGGGACCAGAGCTAAACTGCATCATAGGCTTTTGATCTCAGTTTTAAACTTTACACAAAAATCCATAAAAGAGGCATTATGAAAAATATATACATTTCTGTTTTGATCTCTTTATTACTTGTTATGGAAGGCAAATTCAGGTTTGTTTTTGTTTTGTTTTTTAAATTTTCAAAACAGAGTTGAATGAATGCTTTATGCTGTATTTGCATCTCTCTCTCTCTCTCTCTCCACATACAGAAGTTTTTTGGGGATGAGTACTACGGGAAAGATGAGGAGGAGAAGCCACAGTTTGACGATGATGAAGAGTTGGAGGGTAGGTTTTCTGATCATTTTTCTCTGAAAGACAAAACAAAAGTGTTTTCCCAGTTCTCAGTGAAAAACAGAGATGTGTCCCCCAGGTCACTGGAACTGGGACACGTGGACAGGAGAGGGAGAGGAAGAGGAGGGTTATGGAGAAGATGAAGAATATCAAGGAGAGGAGCAGGGAGAGAGCTACGAGCCCAACTTTGAAGATCCAGACTTTATCGTAAGGCCAGAGTCTCATTCTACTCCATTGCTCTCCATTTTTACACCTCCAGCCTCACTGTTCTGTGTTTTTACAGTAGAATTTACACACCTCCAGCCTCACTGTTCTGTGTTTTTACAGTAGAATTTACACACCTCCAGCCTCACTGCTCTGTGTTTTTACAGTAGAATTTACACACCTCCAGCCTCACTGTTCTGTGTTTTTACAGTAGAATTTACACACCTCCAGCCTCACTGCTCTGTGTTTTTACAGTAGAATTTACACACCTCCAGCCTCACTGTTCTGTGTTTTTACAGTAGAATTTACACACCTCCAGCCTCACTGCTCTGTGTTTTTACAGTAGAATTTACACACCTCCAGCCTCACTGTTCTGTGTTTTTACAGTAGAATTTACACACCTCCAGCCTCACTGCTCTGTGTTTTTACAGCAGAATTTACACACCTCCAGCCTCACTGTTCTGTGTTTTTACAGCAGAATTTACACACCTCCAGCCTCACTGCTCTGTGTTTTTACAGTAGAATTTACACACCTCCAGCCTCACTGTTCTGTGTTTTTACAGTAGAATTTACACACCTCCAGCCTTGCTGGCATCACAAACTGTGTTGAAATTAGACCTTTTTCAAGAATAAAATGAAGTTGAAAGTGGAGATTACACAATGGACGAGCTATTGTTTATTAGCATCTTTGGACATGACAGAAAGGACAGAATGGAAAATTGTCATTTTTGCAAATTAACTATAAGCAGCCAAACGAATCTGTATATAGAGCTAAATGTTTTCTATTTGCAGATCATAAATGATAATCATGAATAATAGTAATCATAAATAATATGTAACAGTGGTTGATTGATTGGATGTTTCGATTCATGTCTTCAGATGGATGCTGATTATGACCCCAGCCAGCAACCCGTTTCAAAGAAAAAGAAAAGAAAGATGGATAGAGAGGAGAGGAAGAGGATGACAAAAGAGGATGTGCCGCTCATGGGAAAAAAGAGGAAGAAGTCTCATTTTGCTGAGATCATCACCAAAAGCAAGCCCGTCTTTGACCCAGGTAATCATCTATAAATCACGCCGAAAAAAATGGTGATTAAGTGTTTTTTCATCATGATTGCTCATCGTAGTTCCTGTAGTTCTCTTTCAATGTCAAAATAATGTGTTTACTATTTAGTTGGTCTACAAGAAAAACGGCAGGACCCCGGCCCTCCAGGACCGGAGTTTGATACCCCTGGTTTAGAGAAACACATTTTAAACAGAGATAATATGTTTTTGTGTGTTTGTGTTTGTGTGTGTGTGTGTGTGTGTGTGTGTGTGCGTGCGTGTGTGTGTGTGTGTGCGTGCGTGTGTGTGTCAGAGGAGAAAACGTTTGAACAGTACCTGGATGAGTACTACCGTTTAGACTTTGAAGACGTCATCGACGACCTGCCCTGCAGGTTCCGATACAGACAGGTGGTCCCCAACGATTTCGGACTGACGACGGACGAGGTGAGGAGGAAAAAAAACAAAACACACGATGTTTACCCCTCTGTTCTCAGGACAAAACACACGATGTTTACCCCTCTGTTCTCAGGACGAAATGACTAACTCATATATTTAACCAGATAAAATCTGTCAACAATGCATCAAAACTCAGCACCGTCCTGCTGGAATACTCCTAATCTTTAGAGTGTCAGAGAGGTAAGTAAAACAGGACGCTGACCCAGGCGGTTAGAGGTTCGAATCCCCAGCACGTCAGCTGCAAGTTCCAAGATTACCCCAGCGCCCAATAACCATAGACTTAAGAGACCTTTTACAGGGCACACAAGCACGTCAGATAGACGAGTAAATCGTAGTATGGTCTTTTCTCCTCTTGAATAACGTGAACTGTTGACAGAGTGTTTATTTTATGTACGCATAACCGAGGAGCCGGCTTTAGCAGAGCGGTAAATAGGAGCACATTAATATAGACGTGATGTCTCCGTAGCCCAGTCCAGCAGTGATGAGCTGTGATTGAGTCTGACCTGGTATTGTCGTCTCCCCGGAGGCGCTCTGACCAGGGCCTGACGACGGTAATCTTCTCTCTGAGTGGACCAGGGTGGAGGAGAGAGAAAATCAGAGCTGTCGCTCCAGGACAATGTCGCCATCATATATATCGTCTTTAGATCAGGAACGGGGTTTGGAAAATACAGGGAAAGGCTGTTGGGACAGATGTGACGTGGTTTTTTTTTTTTTTTTTTACTGGTATCGTTTGGAGAGGACGGTTCGTGTTCTAATATAACTGTGATATAACTCAACAAAGAGACTTGCAGTGGCGAATTTTAGAATGATAAACAGCTTTGTTCTTTACCGTTTGAAGAGTTACCAAGTCATCATAAATTAGCTGAAACACCCAACAAACCACAATCGGTTTTTACTGTATGTGATGTGTTTAATATTGGATAGAACTCATAATCTGATGTTTATCATTGTGCTTTTTGTCATGTTTTCTGTATTTTGTCCCTTCGCTCCTTCTGTAGATCCTGAAGGCTGATGAGAAGGAGCTAAATCGTTGGTGTTCACTGAAGAAAACTTGCATGTACAGGTACTCTACCGTCATGCCACACCCACAGTCTCACGCATACAGACAGACAAGCAATCTCTCTCTCTCTCCCCTCTCCCTCCCTCTCTCTCTCGCTCTCTTCTCCCTCCCTCTCTCACACTCTCTCTCTCTCTCTCTCTCTCTCTCTCTCTGTCCCTCTCTCGCTCTCTTCTCCCTCCCTCTCTCACGCTCTCTTCACACCCTCTCTCTGCCACGCTCATTCACACATACATACACACACATACACCATGGGAATAGAATGGACTAGAAGACTGTCACTTGAGTGAACATTTCCCCTTCTTTTTGTCAGGTCTGAGAAAGACGAACTGTGTGATGTGAAGAACTACAAGATTAAAGCCCAGAACATCAGTAAGAAGAAGAGTGTGCTCCTGTCAGTCTATAACGAGTGAGTGTTCACCACTTAATACAACATAACAGTAACCACAGTGTTCTCCAATCCATGTTCACTGAGAATACAGGAACGATATTCATATAAAATGAGACATCACAAATGTTCTCTTCCAACATTTTTCTTCCATTTGATTTATGTTTAAGACAAGTATATATTTGAAAACAAGTGTAACTAAATTGTATATCGAGAAGACGTTTTCCATTCTTTTTGTTTTTTCGTGTCAGTGGCATTTTGATTTTTTTACTAATAATCCACATTCTGTTAAGCTTAAACTTGTACGACAGAGCTCTGAGCCGCCGTGTAATCGCTGTTTGTCGTTTCTACGAACTTCCAGAGAGCAGGAGGATCAGGAACCAGCAGGGGGCAAGTCCAAGGTCGGAAAAAAGAGAAGAGATCGAATGAAAAAGGCTGAGGCGGAGAAGGAGAAGAAGAAAGCTGAGGCTGAGGAGGAGACCGAGGAGAGTCAAGACGCCCTGACCGCAGACACCACGGAGGAGCCTGTTCTCACCGCCCTCAGGGAGGACCAGGAGGAAGAGGACGAATTCCTGGTGCCCAAGAAAAAGCAGAAGACCGAGGAGGAGGCGGTGGAATCCAGAGAAGAGGCGCCAGACCTCCAGAAAACGGACAACGAAGCGGAGCAGACGTCTGAAGACGCTGGACACAAGGCACCGAACGCCGAGAGAAAGAAAAAGAAAGCGGACGAATTCCACAAGGCAGTCAGCGAGGAGGTTCCCGAACCCAGGACTGTGGAGTCATCCAAAGCCAGGACTGAAACGTCGAAATGGCCCAAGAAGAAAAACAGGCGCCCAGGCGGACGCCTGTTGTCCAGGTCCTTCAAGGTGAAAATGGGAGGCAGAGAGTTCAGTGGACAAAGACTCAAAGCTTATGGACTGGACCCTAAGAAACTTCACTTCAGGGAGCTCTACAGGCAGAAACAGAAACAAAAAGAGAAGAAAGAAAAGCAAAAAAACACAAGTAAAGAGTAAAGGAGGGGGAAAACACACACACACACAGCTAAACAGGAGTCTTCAAACTGTAATGATCTAGCCCCTGGTACTTATTTGGCTCAGGATTTGTAAGTTTTCTTTGATGCAGTAATGTTAGCTGGAGCTATGATGGTGATTCAATAAGTATGGCTAAAGTTGCTAACGTTATGACTTATCCAAACCTGTAACGAAGTTCGCAATTACTTTTATGACATGGTCAAAAGATAACTGAAGTAACCCAAATAAAAATGCTAATACCCTATTAACACAGTCATTCTGCATTAAAATGTAGAATTACACATGTTGGCCTGTTTTGGCTATTTTCATTTGAGCCTGCCTTGTATTGTATTATGAGTGTGCTCACACAGAAGACAACTGTATAATGCATTGACTGCCACAGTAACCTGCAGTTGCACATCTGTATCTGCATTGACTGTGTAAAACAACGTAACTGTTAACATCACAGACCTACTTGGACCCCACAGTCGAGTGCTCTGTCAGTATGGTGGAGTTTATGTACTTATTTTTCATGTTACGGTGATTGGAGGGAAAAATGCATCCACTGTTGCGGACGAAACCAGTGATTCAAAAACGTGATTTTTAATGACTACATCACCTAGATCAACATGTAAACACAAATGTGTCTGTGATCGCCTGACTTACTCAGCAATCACAACCCACTCAGTGAAATTGTCAGTGAGACTGCGAGTGTTTAGAATTGCAAAAGCGCCTTAAATTTGCAACATCTCGTGTATGTGAGAGGAAACACACCTGATGCAGATCACCGCCTAATTATCAAGCCTTTGATAAGCTGCAGCAGGTGTCTTGCGGCAGGTAAGGACCTGGAAATGTGTCGAGCCGACTACCTCCAAGTGCAGCATTCTGATACACTGAAATAAATACATATGTCTCCTAAGACAATGTAAGTTCAATGTAAATCAGTCCTGTATATGACGTAAGCGCTAGCTGATACAGAACAACTCAGAGAGGAGGACTGTTATTTGTCTCATTTTTGATTCTTCGAGGGGTTTTGACTTTAGCGCCCCTCTGAGGCCCCTTTAAGATGTTAAAATCTTATAGGTGTCCTCGGTAGACGCCTGATTAGAAAAACTTTAAAGGTTAAACACTTACACCACTGTTGAAGTCAGTTAAATGTTTTCTCCTCTCTAAACTAGTTAGTTAATGTTAATTGTCTTGAAATGTAAAATTATGATGTAAACGTACTTATTTACTCTCACGCATTAAAAACTCAGACAAGCTTTATGCTCAGGCGCTACCTCTGAAAACGCGGGTTTGTTTTGCAAGTTTGAAATTGAGAAGGAGCAGTTGAGCCTGAGAAGAAGGTATGTCAAAATTAAGTGTAAAGTCTCAGTTAAGCCCCATTTAAATTGTTGCACAAAAATTTACAGCACAGTTGAGCTTTTTGCAATGCACTGATCAAAGCTGTTCTGTTTTTAAGTGTGTGAATTGTAAGTTCACGGAATAGCTTTTCCATAGCAAGCCTACGGCTAACGTTGTTGTTCACACCAGTCAACTAACTAAAGTAACGTTTTGGGGGGTTTTTTCCTGCCCATGATCAGCACATGCGGGCAAGTTTATTTGAAAAGTCACATTTCAATATCAGCATAATGAATCTTGTCAAGAAAGGCTGTATAAGTAACAATTTAACGTGAACGACAGCAGTAAATACAGTAGCTAAAACATTTGATGTATTTTGATTCTATTATTTAAGAAAATCAGTTCAGCAGTGTGCCCTAGTCCATCCTGTCTACGTTTCGTCGTGATTATTCCAACAGATTTTGAACGCAAGTATGTCACAGAACGACGGCGGTTGTAACGATACTGATTTGGAGGAAACGGCTGAAGCTGTTGTACAGTTCATCGAGAGCAGTAAAGCGGAGAAAGCGCTTCAAGGAGTGAGGGAGAAACTACAGGCGTTCTTCGATCACCACATAGAAACCAAGAAAACCACCACGCAGCTCTTAAACGGTAAACTAAATACGTCTTCTGTTGTCATCGTCAGGAGGTATTAAAACAAGACCAGCTCTTTTTTGGGAGGGGGATTACTGTACTGGATGCATGGCTCATCTTTTGATGTGACTCGTTTACCAAAGAGTAGGACTCTTTTTTTCTCTTTACTCACATCTCTTATACTGTATGATAATTGTTTGGTTAGGAATGTTGGTCTGGGATAAATGAAACAAAATCTAATCTCCTGACCACTCAACAACTCGCCTACCCCCCCCCCCCCCCCCCCCCCCCCTTCTCTGTGCGTGTTCCTAGACATTGTGCAAGCAGAGGAGATGGTCGGACAGAAGTTGCTGGATCTGGAGGGGCAGAAGAGCCAGGTGATGCGTGAGCTGGAGAAACTGGAGCAGGAAATTCAACACTGTGCGGCCAAGAGTAACACACTGGAGTCAGAGCACCAGTATCCTTCAGTCTCATGCGTTTAGATGTAGTCTTTGAACTCACATGAATGATTTGGGTTGAAATCTAGTATTTAATACGTGGGGCAGAACTAAGTCTTAAATCTCCCAGTTTTAGACGGCGCTTTATGCCACTTAATCTCTCCGTTAACTGGTTAGCTTTGGTCAACTCACCTTCAAAAGCCATTATGGTTCAGCAGGAATAGGCCTACTTCAACAATCCCCCCACCTCCCATTGGGCAGTCCTATTTCCTGAAAGCAAGTTGACCAAAACCAGTCTGGCCTATTGAGTAAAATGAATAGACTTGAATAGAAATGATCTAGCTTTGCACAAGTCCCACAGTGATGAGCTGTGATTGGGTCTGACCTGGTATTGCCATCTTCCCAGGAGATGCTTTGACCAGGAACTGGTGACAGTAATCTTCTCTCTGAGTGGACCTGAGGAAAGAAGAAAGCAACTCTAAGGCAATGCTAAGGTCCCAATAGGGCATTGTCTTTAGATCAGAGACAGTCTTGGGGAACATGACGTAGTCATGTTAAAATACCAGGACATTATCAGGTTCCCCCTTATGTGAATTGTGTGTTAGTCCTGTCCAGCTGCCTGGGATGTGCTGTCCTTCATTAAATCATAACCTCTGGCCTGTTATTCCACTGGTTTAGAGTTGTACATACAACTTTATTGACACTTTGTCAATCACATGTTCACATAAATGTGCTTTGCAGCAGTATTTGTGGCGTGGGTCCTTTACTGTGCTCTTTATAATGAGAAATTCCCGTCGACTTGAGTTGGAATGGGAAGCCAAAAGGCCTGCAGGCAGAATTAGTCTTGACTTCCCCAGGATTCGGTCACAGTCTCTTGTTTGTGCTGTTGTTGTGCTTTGACTCGTGAGTCAGATTCTTGCAGAGAGAGCTGGAGAGACTGCGTGAATCGGAGCAGGAAATTCAGTCTCTGCAGCAGGAAGTAGATGAGGACACTACAGAGGTCATCCCGTCCGCCATGTAAGAGCGCCGACGTTAACCAAGAGCCTCACAGTGCGAAACTGGATCTAAAACAACAACTGAACACCGCTCCAGTTTGTCAATTCAGTTCCAGTGTGAACACGCTTTTTGTTAGCTAGCCAGTTCTCTTGCTGAAGATCAGTGATTGGCAGCGTTGCTCCTTTGGTCATCGCTAGCACAATGTATTGTCTGTGTTGATGAAGTCACGTGAGAGGATCTGTGAGGTTTTGACGGTGGTTCAGGTGCTCAAAGTGAAAACAGGGATTTAACTTGGATCAGATGACTTTATGTTGCGCCACGGGAGAGCACAGATCAGTTCTCAGTCCTCACTGAAAGTCTCTCTACTGTTTCCCCTCTCACAGATACCTGGCCCAGCTCTACTACAAAGTCACCAAGATCAAGCTGGAGTTGGACACTGAACCCCACATCCTGAGAGGGGGTAAGCCCCACAGTCTGTTACTAAACTGTACCATTCCTATCCTCCATTTACCAGAAAGAAAAACAACAACATTTAAACCAAGAAAACTTGTAATGATTTATTTAGTTTGATGTGTTTGACAAAATACTGTGTAAACAAAACCCTACTTGTCATTGAAAGGCAAACATCAGCTGCTTTTGTTCTGAAATCGGTACAGAACAAAATCATTTTACAAACCATGGAAACTAAACTGTAGATTTATTTGCTTGTTCTGTTCTTCCAGTCCATTACGGTACAGATTTGGCCTCGCCCATCAACATCGACACGACCGCTCGTTCTCCGTGCGCAGTCAGTGATGAGCTCTGGTCCCTCGTAAGCACTGACTGGTAGAACTATGGTGGCCCAGGAAGGTCATGATGTATTTGTTGAATATCTGGATTTCTGTCTGTTTTCGTGTCCTCTGTCATTTTTTTATATATGTCGTGTCTTGTTAAATTAATAAATAAGAGTAAAACGTTCAAAGGAAAAGTGTGAAATAATGTGTGGGCATTTTTTTTGTTGTGCCACCAGATGGCGCTGTGGAATTTCAGAATCGATTCAGTATCTGAGACGTTTTGAAACGCTCACACTTGTAGATGACTGTAGTTTCTTGCCTAACATTTCATTTTTAAAACAGTCTTTACTTTTAGATTAGAGTAAAGTGAACTGCGCTGCGTCTAAATAAAATGTAGCCGCTGATGAATCAGATCAATTTAAAAAAAAAAAAAGGAATAGGTGACTGGTATAATCATTAGCTGGTGGTGGTTTACATGCAGTTTGATGGAAAAGATAATCCGGAAATTAAATGCAGCTGACGTTAAAAAAATTAATGAATTCCGGGAAAGACACCACCGGAAAGACATACGGTAGGCTTAGTTACTTGCCTTGAACCACCAGCAAGTTCTTCGTCATAGTTGGAGTGCAGGATGTAGGCCTATTGACAGAAGAGCCGCGGGCGTGCTTCGAGGCCGCTATCTCTCTTCTTCATTTTGATCACTCCATCTTACACCCCGACTCACTGACATGAGTCATACCATTTTATGAAACTGCTTCATCCAACGTTGACTTGGACACCTTCTGGTTTACACTTCACCCAACACTGATGTTTATTCATTTGTGTTGCGTTTTGTTCTTCCAATCCAGTGTAGTGAAGACATATAGGTATGTAGATACAGAAGTGTTGACATTAGTTGCTAAATTCAATGAAAGATACGGGACAGAAAAAAGCCAAACAATAAAAATGACCAAACTACACCGGCCCTTCACCACAGTCTGCACTCCGACGACCCGTAGCGCGCAACCTGAAATCATATTGAATCTCACTTCGGGCTAAGAATCCACGGAATTAACATATTAAATGTATACACCGGTGTTGTTTTCATTATGATTAATCCTGCGTCACTGTGGTAAATGTGGCAGTGTGTGGTGGGCTCTTGTTAATGGTGACTTGATGGACAGAAAAACGTTTTGAGTTGGCAAACGTTCTTTCTGAATGCGAACGGCTAGTACTGTTTCATACATTATGTTTTGCATGATTTTGGGGTCGCTGATGTTATGAAACGGATTTATGGCCTTTTCAATGTCAGAATTCAAAGACATATATATTGTTTCTCAGAGATACGGGACTGACCGTTTAAGAATGCCGCTAGTGAAAGAACAGATGTTCGCACTTACGTTTCTAAACTCATATAGCCTATATGTCCTTAAGCTCCGTTTGTTTTTCTACCTGTTCAGATTCATAATGGTAAGGCTGATGTGTATTACGTGGTTGGTTCACATACTATTCTGATTCATCTCATAAATGGCACCAAACACCGCCTGCCACTTTCTCACAGTATCGACTCCGTTGTTAGAGACCTCGAACATTTGCATGCCTGGAGTTTTCATCCTTTTTATTGTGTGTGTGTTTTCACAGAAGTCCCTTTAAGCAATTTATTCATAAACCACAGTGGGCTTTTTGGTCTCGGACCCCAACGGTAGCCTTGACATTTAATAAAGCTTTCAAATCCTCCACAAAGACGTTTTGACTTATTTTCCTTCTTGTATTAATGTTGCTAGGATCACAAGATGACATTTTTTGTTTAATCATGTCCCCCCTGAAATCTGTTACCCCTCTGTAATTTACCCCTCTGTCTTGTCAGTTAAAATAACGTTTTAAAATTCTCTTTGGACATTGCATGGCTTACATGTGAAATAGGTATTTTAGTTTTTTCTCAATACATTTAAAATAGTATCTGCTTCGTTCTTTCTGCTTCGGTATTCATATCAATAGGAAATTATCATCCGCTTACCAACCTTATCGCTTATTGATAGTTGCGTGATAATGTTTACCCTATGTAAGCAGTGTGGGAAATAAACCATATAGCATAGCACTTTGTTTGTGTGGTAAGAACGGGTGTATGAAACGCGCAGCGGGGGCGAGTTTCACTCTCAGCAAGCACCCGTGCTAGCACAAGCTGGTGTCCTTGTTTTGACTTTTTTTTTTTAGATGAAGGGTACCAAGACTGGCCTCAGAGGCACACGTCTCTCGCGTGTGAACGAGTGCAGAAAAAACCACAGTAGCATCGCGCGAGGAGATAAAGTAAAATCTCTTTTCGTGATTGGAAAAATCAAGGCTATGTCAAGCACTTGTTGAGATGTAACCCAAAAAAAAAATGGTTGCGACATTTATACTGTCTTGTAGACCAACCGTCGGTTGCCATTTTTGTGGTCAGTCTTGCTGAGGAAATAGTTCAAAAGGTTTTGTAGATTCATTGATGATATTTTGAAGCGTATGTAGGTCACGTTCATATTTGATGTAGCTTACAGAAAAGAAAAAAAAAATTTCAGCAGAAAACCTGTCTGAAAATAACGGCGCAGTCCAACAGTTGACTTATCAGTCCGTTATTTTTCGATATAATCAAACAGCATAGACATACAAGGGCATCGTCTACTTCAACGTAGACAGTGTTTTTACCATAAATGAGCAAAGGGCACCACCAATAGATTACTAAGGTGGTTCTCACGGCTCAGAGCTTCTTGTACTATTTAAAAATTCTTAAGGTATGTTTTAAATGCTTTTTTTAGTGTAATATTTTCCTATCGTTTTTATAACTATTTCAAAGAAAAATACATTATGAAATACCATGTATTAATTCTCTGCTATAGTTCGATATTGTGACTGTTCCAGTGACTCAGTACATTTTTTTTATTTCAGAGTATATGAATAATCAGACTGAGAATTTATATGATTCTGGAACATTCTGTTCTTGCATTATGTAAGTGAGTTTAATATATTGAGTTCAGAATATCTGATTAAATAAATTTTAAATTATGTATATTTTTCAGCACCTGTGTAAGCTCTGTTAGTGATGAGCTTTTTCTTTAAAAAAAAAAATAGCACGAATTTCTCAGTCAAAGAAAACATATTTGATAAAAAGGAACAAATTTAATTTTGTTCACAGACAATCCACAAGCTCTGCGTGAAGAGAAAAAAAAAGTACAGACACACAAACCAAGAGCTTTCCAGCACGACTCTTCACTTATTAGACTAAAGCAACCACAAAATAAATAAACAGCACAGATTTCATAGAAACATTATTTATTGTTCATGTACGTAAAAAAATGATTCAAGGCTCATAACTTAGGAACAATTTAAAAAAAAGTCATTCTTATAAGATAATAGAAAAATTATTCACAATATAACAGAATCTTTCTTTAATATTTACATTTAACAACAATATAGCTGAACAGCTTTCATGTTGCCTGAATGCTACAAATGCATGGTATCTTTCCATACAATTTACAATTTAATTAATGGAACCAGAAATGCCCGTGCATCTTCTTACCATAATCTTCTATTATGTGGTCTGACTTTACATCTGCCATAGTTTACTGAAGACAAATATAGCCCTGTTAATTACACAAAATTTGGAGGGACTCTGGCTATAGCTTGGAGGATTCTAAAACACGGTCTTATCTTTGTTCACTGACTAATGGAAAGTCTGGTTTACACGCTAGCAATTTACAAAACCAGAGAGGTGTTAGCGAGCCGCCAGCAACCCCTTTTGGTTGCATCTCCCCGCCAGTTGATGTAATCTACTGGTTTTCGAAAGCCCTGCAAATGAGTGGAAACATCCATATGACGTATCCTTGTGCGTCCTGCAACAAGCAGAGCCCTGTCTTCTGTTGGGTGGTCTACTGGTCCGGATCGCACGTTCAGGGATCCCCAGATATTTTCGGACGTCGAGCCCTCACGTTTTGACGCACCTCTTTTATGAGGCGTGAGTTCCCGTAATGACATGTCTTGTGTCACAGCATTTGGGGAGCAGGTTTGTTGAAAAATGTCAATGCCCTAATAGCGTCTGTTCAGGATATGACATCATTCTGCTCCATGATTTAGAATTACAGAAATGCTGTAATCCGCTCAGCATTAATTTCAGATTTAAACTGATGGCATCTTTTTAGCAAACCCAACTTTTTCCATGCATTTTAAATGAAGTCTGTTTGACTTGTTTCAGTCTTTGGCTTTTTTTCACAATAAACACACACTTGCTACACACACTGAAATGGTTTGTTTGTTTGTTTGTTTGTTTAAAGCTAGGGACAGACAGAATGTGTTATGAAATTCTGGAAGGAAATGCACATGCATGAATTGATTCTGATGTAATGCACTTCTGAACTTAAGGCAATAGTATTGCACCTCTTTTCTCATTTGGCAGTAAGAGTATGTTTCGTGGCCAGACAGAGTCCAGCTGGTGCAGTCTCAGTCTTTGGAAACTCCACTCTACGTATTTTTGCCACTTACTGGAGTGTTAATACTTTATCTCAAGTCTCAAGGCTCAAGTCTTTGAAATCCTGGGATAGATGGCTTTGATATAGGTCGTTGTAATGGTCCCAGTTGAAACAGTCTCCAGCCCTTCCAGCCTGTGTGACGGCAGTTCTGTCTTGCTGGTGCTACAGTCTAGGAAAGGCATGCCAATCTTCTTCATATGACCGTCCTCGGTCATCAAACACTGCCTACAGAGCAATCTCAGTATAGCTCGTCTCATGTCCTTGCTGGTCAGGGTGTAGATGATTGGGTTGAGCAGGGAGTTGATCATGGCTATGCCCAAGAAGTAGTCTGCTTTGAGGAGCACCTGGCAACTACACGGAGGGCAGTGAAAGTCCAGGAGGAGGAGAATAAACAGGGGCAGCCAGCAGGCGATGAAGACGCCGAGCACAATGGTGACCGTCTTCAGCAGAGCCATGTACTTCTGAGACTTACGGGAGAGGCTCTTGCGGTGGGAGCCGGTGCCCAGACGCTGGGTGTTGGACTTGACGATGCGGAATATCCGCACGTAGAGCACCACGATGGCCAGCAGAATGGCGCTGAAAATGGTAATGCAGAAAAGGATGAAGCTCTTGGCATAGAGAGGCAGGACGGTGGAGCATTGATCCAGGATCCCGATACAGTTCCATCCCATGATGGGCAGAACGCCCAAGAACACGGACACCACCCAGCTGGCACCGATCAACCCGAACATTCGACTGCGCTTGGCACCCTGGTAGGGTTTCATCCTCACCATGGTGACATGACGTTCGATGGCAATGGCCAGGAGGCTGATGATGGACGCGGCCAACGTGATGAAAACCCCGCCTTCTCTCAGAAACCACAGGACGGGCGTCATTTTAAGCGTGTTGGCACCTGACGTGATGATGTTTACCATGTAGGTGAGGCCTGCCAGCAGGTCGGAGAGAGTCAGGTTTCCCAGCAGGTAGTACATGGGCATGTGGAACTTTTTGTTCTTCCAGATGGCCACTAGAACCACAGCGTTCTCCAACACAATCAGCAGGCAAATTATCAGGAACACGATGGACACCGGTTTTAGCCCGTCCGTGTACTTGTTCTCGTTGAGCTTTCCGGTAAAGTTGTAGTGGTCGACGATGACCGCATTGCTCTGGTAATCCCGGAACATTCTGACAAGATATCCCACGGCAGGGGTGACTGGAATCTTTGTAGGAGCTGCAGCATAGCTGCCGTGGGATGTTTCCATGGTTTCTGCCATGTTGATGTCTAAAATCAAGAAGTTCCCTCAAGAGAATCAATTTCTAAAGTAGTCCTTTTGTATGTGTTACAAAACGAATGCAATACTTTAAAAACGTTCCTCAGTAATAGCATATCCTCATTAGTATATATTCCCGCGGCACTCCTGTATTTCACTGTCTCCTTTCTGGCCAAATGAAAACGGTCAGCACGGTCGTCCGATCGTTCGGGTGAGTTGCTCTAATCACAGCTGTGCTATACTCCAACCACCACTAGAGGACTGCGATGCCGAGAGTCTTCAGCCTTCAAAGAACGAGACGAGAAAGTTTGTAAAAAACTCACAACACATCCATGAGAAAAAAAAAAACACTTTTCATTAAAAACATTTTTTCGTTTAAAAAAAATCGCAAGCCTAGGCCATCATGTTTCCTCGTGACATATCCGAAATAATTATCGACGGACTCTCTTCCAAATCATTTTTAAAAATTAAATAGCACTGCATCTTCGGTTATAGACATATCGTGCATGCACAAAGTAGGCGTTACGAGTGAGTGTGTCGAGTATTTTGCATTTAAAGTTCTCAACAGATGTTTTAAAAAATTGTAAATGAGAGTAATCAATAAACAATGGATTGTGAACGACATTTTCATTAACGTTAAATGCTTTTTCGTTTTTTCGTGTATTTTCTGAAAAGATACGGTACAAACTGAGACAACAGCCGAAAGGCAAACGAGATGAAATAATTAAAAAGACAAATACTGATTCATTTGCCATTCACACAATGACAGAAATAGTGAATAATACCAGGCACTCTCCCAATTTTCCGATATAAGAAATTTGTTTCTTTCACAGAAACAACGTCATATTATTGCTTATTTTAATCATGTAATTCACAAATAAATCGATTTGTTTAGTCCGAAAAAATCGACTCCTTTCACAAGTCTCCAACATGCCACACATTATATTAATCTCTTAACAGTTAAAATGCTTGCAAAACGCAGCTTACCTTGGAAGTCCTGAAACCCACCCAGAGACTCCGGCGTTTGACTGGAGGCTCTGTGCTGTTGTGTTTAGCCTTCACTTGACAAACTGAACTGGCAGGAATAGTGTGGGAGACAAGACTCGCCTGGTGGGTTGGACATTTTTTTTTTTCTCTCAAACTTTCGCCCTGCTGGCTTTTCTTCGACTTGGCTGCTGAGGCAACGCTTCTGAGTAAATGACTGTGGTTGAAAGCTGCTGTGTGCACGACGCAATCATTACGATTAACAGTTACAACAGAAGGGTAAAGGAGGGTCTCAAAGTTACGTCGTATTTTTTCCCTCGGTTGGTTCGGGGTTAAGGGATTAGATCTTCTGCTTTGAATCAATATCTAAACAAACAAACCAAAAAAGCTCGATTGTGACTCCATCTTTTTCTCTAGTTGCTGAAGTGTTTCTATTATTACTCTGGAAAAGACATCTTTAAAAAAATTGTTAACTCATAATAACGTCTTCTTTGTCGTGAATTTATCTTGATTTCTAATCCTTGCCCGCAGATCTCTTTTGAAGTTGAAATGCCAGATTGAAAACCAAGGCTCGTGAATACAAAATGCTCAAATCTTTCTCGTTTATATCTTATTTTGACATCCTCTCACCACTTATTTCCCACCTTTCCCCATATAAAAAAAACCTCATTATGAATGTGTAAAAATATGCGCTACATTGACAAACATGACAAGGCCCACATGAATGTTGAAGTTACGTAACGGACGCTAAGGATCTGGTTACTGCTTAGCGACTTTGGCGGCTGGGCTCTATTTTCTTCAAACAGGAAACTCTGGCATTGTACCTCGAAGGGAGAGGGATATCCTTGAGAAACACCTATGAGGTCATAGTGGGCAGTGCCGGACGCCTTGTTGTGTCCAAGCTGTCTGAGAGGAACAGACCGTCCTTTCAGTTTGAACTGACCACTGCCCCGCGGTCCCAAACGTCCCAGCCCCGCTCCCCCGCCTCTACACCACACACTCCACACACTCCACACTCATTCCATATTTCTCCTGCCAGAAATCAGAAAAACAATGCATGGCCATTGAATCATTGCCTTTCTATACGTCAAACAGTCAAGCAGGGGAAGGCGCCAGAAAACGCCTCTGACATTTTTTTTTCTCTCTCATTTTTAAACGAATCGCAACCAGAACTGAACAAACACGGAGCTTTCGAATGATTTTGTTTTATATTTAGACTTTTCGGCTCTAGGGTTAACATTCGAGGCCAAAAACGGCGCTCGCCCCCGATCACGCCCTCAGCATTGTTTCTGTGTGGAATGATGTCAGGACATGAATTTAGTTCTCTGATCCTCTGAAAACTCCACTCACATGCTTAAGACTTGGAACGGTTGGGGTGAGCTGAGTCTTTTTTTTTTCTTTTTTTTCCCCTTCCTTCAATGCCCCCAGAGTCTAAGTCTAAAAAAAGCCATTTGCCCTCTGTCACGTAGAAAACAGCACTGAATTAAGAGCAGTGCAGCTCAGCACATTCTTAGGCCACCTCCTCAGCGCATCTGTCCCGTCGGGGTCAAGCTGCTCGCAGCAGGTCTGCAGTTTTAACCGATTTCCAGTTGCCGGTGGAAATGCTGGTGTCAGGTCTTGAACTGCGTCCTGAACCATCTTTGCCCTGTACGTTCAAAGGGCCACCCACATGTTACTGGGGGAGGTGGGGGGGGGGGGGGGGGTCTAGCCGCATACATCTCTTTAACCTGGTATAGTTTTCTTTTTATATTCTTCATTCAAACAGATAAGTCCCATTTAGCTCGAATAAAAAAAGCTATTCTCGGGCCTGATGGAGATGGAATGACCCGAATTAGAGACAACAGCTATTACTCACGGAGGCCATTACGGATCTGACGTGGGAGTGAATGTGGGAATGTTCCGGCTTGCTGAGGATCAACTCCTACTCTATCTCCCAAAGCAGTGGTTAACGGCTCGGGTCTCTGAGTTTTTCCATCATTTAGGTTGTTATTGCTCCTGGCTGTTTACTCCCCTCTGTGTTTGATTGGCCCGAACTCAGCATGTCACCCACTCACATTAACACACAAAGACCTGGGAACTCGACCACACCCCTCTCCCACTCCCCAAGGAGCATGGATAACTGTATAGAGACAAACAGATAGATGGGGAAACAAAGAGACTGACAGGCAAAGTGATAGACAGATAGATATATTGAGAGAGAGAGAGAGAGAGAGAGCAACAGACAGAGAGATACACAGTTTCATAGATAGATAGATAGATAGATAGATAGATAGAGAGAAAGAGAGAGAGAAAGAGAGAGTTTCACAGAAAGACAGAGAGAGAGAGAGAGAGAGAGAGAGAGAGAGAGAGAGATTTGAAAGCAGATAGAAGGATGATTAGATGTATCCACAGACAGAAAACAATAATCTCTGAGTGGAAGTCGTGGGAGGCCGGCCTCAGAGTTCAGATTACACAGATTTTCAATTCAGATACCTCAGCTCTTTCCAGACCATGACTCAATACTGCAATGTAACACAGTCACCCTCTCGCACCGGAAAGCGATTTACTTCTATGACGCTGATGCGTTTGCGCAACGGGAATCCCGGCCAGCTCCGCAACGGAAGAAAATTACGAAGTTCTCGGGTTGTTTACTTTGGGTTCTGCGGTGGTCGACGTCGTGGACGACAGACAGATTCTCTTCGTCTCACGAATCTGTCCTCCCACTTTTCTAGACCTCTGTTTGTTACAGTGTATCCAAAACTAAAGAATTTTTCTAGAGGCTGAAGGTTCTAAGGAAGAGTTTAACATTCCAAAATCAAAGGACTTTACTCAAATAATGTATGAAATTGCGTGGGGAGGAACATAGGTCTTGTGATGCGGGTTGATGGAAACAAAAACTCTGTTGTCTGTCCAGGCCTGTGTTTTGTATTTTTTTTGTTTGTATTCACGCAGACCGGCGGTGTGTCTAGCCATTCTGTTTGCATTCATTACAACCCCGATCACTCTGCTGTCTTTTGTTTTCTATTGTGTTATTTTTCTTTCTTCACCTATTCATTTGCAAAAAAAAATGTGCGATGGCTTGTCATTTAGGGACAGTGCCTTGAACGACTCCACACCTTTCTCTGTGCTGACTGTATTAGAGTTCCCAGGTCCCATCAGACTACAATGGCATAGCACAGCATGTGTTCACAAACTTTGGCATTTCCAAACCAAATTAGTTATCAGGTCTGTTATTGGGAGTGAGAGAGAAGCTGTCACACTGAACAAAGAGGTCTGAGTGTTAATCATTTTGATGTGAAACATTCTCACCCTGTTTTTTGGTCTCTTGTAGTCACAGAACTCGCAAAACGTATTAATGAATAAGTGGATTAAAAAGAAAACAGAGACAAACAAAGAAAAACCCTCCCCACTGCTTGGCCTGGATTCTTTTATTGTTTTAATTGTGGTGGTGTCAGTGAAAGCTGGAAAGTGCTCTTTTAAGTGCAAGTGTTATAGAGGTTGGTCAAAGACCAGACTGCAGTGGTGTGGGAAAAAACACTGTAAAAATGTTTTCACCATTAAAACCAGCACAAATCTATTCACCAACGAAACCAGCACAAAAGTCATCACACTGGATGCTAGGATTACAAATTAAACAGAGATGCCACGCCAATAAACAACATCCTTTCAGTGAGCTTTGAGTAGGAGTTGTTTTACAACTGCTCAAACCTGTTTAAACCTCCAATAACCTTCCCTCTACCCTTTTTGCCCATTAACATTCCATTACACCGAACTACATTTCCCAGCATTCCATTCATTATGACCTGTGACTTCATAAAGAACCATGAGAACAGCTGACCTGTAGGTAGTAATAAGGGTTCTGACAGTGCTTGCTCAGGTCAGGAAGAGTTTCTGAGACTCAATTCCAGCTGAGCTTAAAGGAGCAGGAGATGAAGATACCTGGATTGCTAAACTTCTTCTTGGTAATTTTTTTACTAAGACAGTGAGTGGGTACCCACTAAGCTCTCTGCCCTAGACTTGTTTTTCACCCTGGTGGTGGTGGTAGTGGGGGGGGGGGGGGTTTAAACTGTTCTCGGAAATGAAGACTTGTGGTTTTGGTTCATTGGTTCATTTGGTTCATTTCTGGTTGAAAGGCTGTGAGAGAGAGAGCGAGAGAGAGAGATTTAGGCTCTGTAATTGAGAAAAATTACATTTATGTTCCTGGCTGATGTTCTTTTGGTTGGATCTATGAGATCATGGGATTTCCTCTCTTGTGTGAGGAGGGCAGGGGGTGTGGGGGGCCCACTGGCTTCAACCTTGCCTGTCTGTCGCAAATGTTGACTTAGCTCCGTCCAATCCAAAGTCAGGCCCAATCATGTTTCTTAAACATTACGTGACTTGTATGCAGGCCCTCAAAGGCTTATAACCGAGAGGATGGAGATTAGATGTGATACTTGTATTCACAGGGGAGATGACCATAGTCTTTTAGTTGATGAAGATCTGGTTCTTGAGGGCGTGTAACGAGCCACAAAATTGTCACCGCAATCCCTTTCCGTGCAAAAATTACGTATACGAGTGTGTCTTGGCATCTGTGTTTGACGTCCACAAAATTACTTCGGCCAAAACCACGTCAGTAGTGAGGAACTCATGAATGTCTTGGAATTGGAGTGTTTATTCCATTACTTTAAAGCTTGCTTGCACAAGGAAGGAAGATGAACTTCTAAACGCAGGACAAGCCACTTGACTGTCCCGAGTGTCTCTTGTCTTTTAGTGTAATCATTTTATAAACAGCCATAGGGTGGAAAGTCAGCATATCTTGACAAGATGATAACTATCACAAACAGACTCCGCTTTTGACTGATAGACCTTTTGTTACCGTGACAACTCCCCCACCCATCCTCACACTTAACTGTCCTTGGGCAGTTCAAGTATGTGTCCCTGAGGAAAAGCGAGTTTCATTGTACGAAATATAAAGCCCTGAAGTTATAGACATTTTTTTGGTTTCTTCTAAGCTCTTTTCGGTTTCTTCTAAGCTCTTTTGACTAATCTTTTAAAAGCCTGAATTCTTGTGTGTTTTCAGGCTGTCAAATTCGGTCGTGGACTAGCCTGAGAGTCTGGTGGGGTTTTTTTAACGAGAGAAAACAGCCTTGAAGTTTCTGCTTTCGTGTCGAAGTCAGACGGCTTTTACTGAGAGTGGCGTTCTCATAAAAAAAACGAAAGAGAATATAGTGGGATGCAGTCGTGTGTTTCACCGCACACAACAATATGTTGCACTTTTTTAATCGTTTCTAAATTGGCATTTCCTTTTTTTTTTTTGAAGCAGAGAGAGAGAGAGAGAGAGAGAGAGAGAGACAGAGAAAGAGAAAGCATTGTCGTTGGAGTCAAAGGGGATTTCTGTTACAAATAAACACAGGAAGAGTCAGCCCTGTGGGACCATTTTGATTATGCGTAAACTCTATGAGTGTGTATACATGTTCTTATTTAAAGAAACACAAACATAACTTTCTTTCCATGTTTACGTGATTTGGAAACGAACAGTGAGGGTAAGCTCCTGTTCTGACTTCACTGTAGTCTGGAATACGCTCGTTAAAGTTAAATGCTCGCATCTTTGACGTGTGAATAACCCCCACCCACCTCACTAAACACACACAAACACACAGACACTTGCATTAACGCTCATTAAAGCAAGAGAGCACAAAATGGATAAACATTTAGGGATAAGCACGACAGATTAATTCGCCCTCCAAATAAAATGGAAATAAAATAATTAAAGGATCACTCCGCATATAATTATGGTTGCGGTGAAGGTATTAAAATCTCTCTCTCTCTCTCTCTCTCTCTCTCTCTCTCTAGGTCTCACTCTAGGTCTGTGTAGCCCTCAAAGTGTTGAATGACATGTAGATTACGATTCACACATAAAAACTGTCTTCCTACACATCATTCTTGGGTATGTTCTACACCTCTCTCTCTCTCTCCCTCTCTCTCTCTCTTCTCTAACTGGTGAAAACGTGGGCTGTGATTCAGATGTCAAAACTGTTTCTGTACAAATCATTCTTGGACAGTTTCTACAATTTTTTCTCTCTCTCTAACTCACATTCTCACGCCCCCAGTGCTGAAACTCTCTCCCTTCTTCTCTCTCTCTTCACACACACACACAGAAACACACACACACACACACACACACACAGACACACAGACACACACACACACACACACACACACATTTGCCAATAAGACCTCAAGATGGTGAAGGTCAGCACTGATAAAGAACCATTCCTTATCAAAATGACAGCGTTCGACGTTTGCCATCACTGATGTCACTCTGAGGCCCAGATTCACAAAGCTCCACTGACTGCACCTTGATTTTCAATCAAAACCTTCTATCAGGTATTGTCCAATCACGAGAGGAAAAGAAAGATCTTCGTTTGAAATGGGGTTTTTTTTTCATTGTTGCTGTTTTAACGTATTTTTCCCGTCGTCAGATCACGCTATCAGCTGGTTCTCAGTGCAGTTTGACTGATTTTGCTATTTCCTCAGTCTATACCTCTGTGACACTCTTCATCGGATTAGTCTTTCGAGTACCAGCCTATGGAGGTTTTTAATTCTCACACTGCGATGATGTCATTTTAGATGATTTAAGACGGTCTGTTCTGCGGTACGTGGGCTTTCCAGCGTTGGCCACGGAGATATTGGGAGAGTATTGGAAGAGAAATATGACAGCTTGCTTTGTTCGTTAAGGAGGTCCCACACCAGAAGGGTGGTTTGGGGGAAGAATTCTGCAGGCAAATTTTTAGGAGAGATGGGATCAACTCAGATTTACCACAACGCAAATGAAAAAAAAAAAAAAAAAAAAGTAGGCGAAATGAAAGTTATGAGTCATGGATTTTCTGTGGTCCTCAAAGAGTCGTATTTAAATGAATAATTGTGTTGAACAAAGTCGTACTGTTTCCTTTACTGGGGTTTGAGTCACTTACACACACACATACACTCACACACACACACACACACACAAGGAGAGTGTGTCAGAGCGAGGATTGGCATTTGAGGGGAAAATCCCCATCATCCATCTTTTGAAACCTTTGTTTAATGTGACTTTCACCAGGATGTGAAAAAAAAAAAAACCTTCTGCAACTCTTTGTTTAAGAGGATTGTGGCATTCCCTCAAAAGATAATCTAGATATTTTCTTTTTTATGCATGTTAGTTTGTTAGTTCATTTATGTGGTCATGTATCCACCGATATTTCGGTATCTCTCGTGATTTCTGTTCCTTCGTATAAGATCACGAAGATTATTGCTCAATTCTTCTTGATATCACTCGACCATTTCTACCATTTGTTTCGTATAAACATCGTGTGAGTCACACACGTTATCGTTTGACCATAACACAGACGCAGCGTAACTGAGCCAAACCAAAAACCCAGTCTCCCATAGCAGTCTGTTTGGCCTTTTGTAACCGTGGATGACCAATGAGACGTGAAACACAGAGAGCGATAAGACCCCGGGCTCGAACGGCCGTTGGGCCAGAGAAATCACCCCCTCTGTTCCGTTTCCCATCATCCTTGCGGTAGACGTGTTTTTAGATGCCCAAGAGATTGATTTACTGGCATTTGGCTCAGTATTTGGTTCCGTCGCTTGTAATGCTGCCATGTTTTTTTTCAAGAGAAGATGAAAAGATAAATTTGCTGCGAAACCCAGAAATAGCTTTTTTTTGTTGTTGTTGTTGTTGTTGTTGTTGGGCGGGAGGGGGTTTCTTAGGGATTGAATTACGGTACTCAATGAACAGACGTTTGAATTTTTGTTGCTTCGATGGAACTGAGAATTTATTTTCTTTTGCTCATACTTTTTCGGTTTTTTTCTGGCTCATTTCCTTTGTTTTTCCCCCCCCCGTTTCATTTAAAATCATCTACAGGAGAATTTCTCAGAAGGATGGAAGTCATAACCCCCAACCCAAAACCCCCAAACCCCCCCCCCCAAAAAAAAAAAAAAAAAAACAAATAAACAAAAAAGTCCTCCCATGATGGGTTTTTTTTCCCTTCATGAGTCTTATTCAAAACACTTCAAAACCATTCCATTAAAAAAAACAAAACAAAACAATAAAAAGCCATAGACCTACTTGCCTCGTCCTCTCCCCGTTCGGTCTATTATATTTGAAATGTATATTTCATACACGCACAGCCTCAGAGTGTTCACTAAAACAGAAAGCCAACCTTCAATTATGAGCGGGGCCTCTGAGTGTGGTTGCGTTGTTCTGGGAAGACCAACTGAACGCTTAAGGTTTTGTAGACTGTTCATGCTGCATTGGCCCACACAGTCCTCTCTCTCTCTCTCTCTCTCTCTCTCTCTCTCTCCCTCTCTCTCTCTCTCTCCCTCTCTCTCTCTCTCTCTCTCTCTCTCTCTCTCTCTCTCCCTCTCTCTCTCTCTCTCTCTCCCTCTCTCTCTCTCTCTCCCTCTCTCTCTCTCTCTCTCTCTCTCTCCCTCTCTCTCTCTCTCTCTCTCTCTCTCCCTCTCTCTCTCTCTCTCTCTCTCTCTCTCTCTCTCTCTCTCTGTTCTGATCCGAAACCAAAACTATTGTTTTTCTTCGTTTCTGTCTTCTGACTGGTGCGCCTCTCGAGAAAGAGATGGATGTTTTCACCTTGAATTTTTCTGTAGGCTGCCTCAGAATAGGGTTTTGGCGAGTGTTACTAACGTAAGAGTTTCCTCTTGGATTTTTAACACTTTTTTCAAACCTTCACCACGCTCTCATAGCAGTTTACAGTCTGAATCTGACATTTAAACCTCAGAGAAATTCTCACAGGCCTGTGTTAACCCCTTGTCTAGATAGTAAGAGAGAAACAGCATGTCAAAAACCTCACTACAGCACATGAACTCATGAAGATTAATTTAATAATGACAGATTCTGTCACTACTAAGTTCATTCATATCTTGATTTTTCCATCCTTGCTCAAGTAACAGAGATGGAAAAGAGCAACCTCTGAACTTAAAACACCATTAGCCAAAGTGTTTTGGCCCGCAAGACCAAAGGTGAATCAAATCTGGCTCCCAGATATTTTACTGATATAGTGTAAGTAGTTTACAGTGGGCTAAGAGGCTAATCTTTTCAACATGACATACACAGTGTGCAGGAGCATTTGCTTAAATGTAGTTGGAATTTTACAAACTTCAGGCAGTAAACCTGAACCTCTTGTGGTCACAAATGTTCTGAAACCGGAAGAGAACAGCTCACTATTCGTTTTTTTTTTTTCCGTTGTTGTTGTTCCTGGCAGACTCTCGTGTCCATTCTGTGTGATTCTGGAACCAATTAAATCTGGAATTGTCTGGAGCAAAAGGGAAAGGCAAAGGCAAACATCCAAGACGAAAGAATCCTCGGAGATCCGAATGTCCGACGCTTTAGCTCAAACTAAAATGTTCTGGCTGACAGTAGAGAGCTGTTCTTCTTGGTTGAGGGCCACGAAAAAAAAAAAAAAAAAAAGACTGACAGAGACCCGGTGGAGATGTGGGAGGATTAAAACGTCTGTTTGTCACGTTAAAGGTATGTTTTGACATTATTTACAGTGTGCAGTTTTCCCATGTTCCTTTAGGAATCCCTCTTAGCCCAGTAACCAGGCTCTAGGATGTTTATATGACCATTAATTCTGTCAGTGAGGATTACTCAAACCAGATCTGATTTCCCCATCATCTAGGGTTGAGATTTCTTCTCCTCTCCTCTCCATCTTCATCTGACCCTAGTAACTTATGTATCCTGTCTTTAGTGTCGGCCGCCGAACGCAGATGGTCTCCAAAAGATGTGGAACAGCTGGGAGGCCCCGGATTGGCAGACGTTTGCGGTTTACGCCGTAACCGCGAACACGGCAATGGTGACGAGTCCAAACACATGGTCGCGTAAGCACCCCGGCGCCCCTGTCGCGTTTGAACGCATTCGGATAAACTGTGAAGCAAGGAACTATGTCAAGTATTCCACTGTATAACATAGCCAAGACACAAGAGATGTATTCTTTCCAAATTCATGTCTGGACCATTTGGAAACCAAACCTCTGGAGAACACCCCCCCCCCCCCCCAAAAAAAAACAAAAAAACCCCAAAAAAAACCCTCGACTGACTCAGACATCAGACATGGAATGTCAAAAAGTTCAGACAGGTACTGAGATGTTGTCTGAGTTCTTTGTCTTTGCAGAGTCAAAAACGAGGCAATGGTTTATGGCGCTGGTCGTTTAACTTTTTCAAACATGACCATTCTTTCGTCGCTCGCGTTGTCCTGGTTATAGGAACCAGTCTCACTGTACTTCACGTGCTGTAATGAAGAGATCGTGTATTAATATGCTTTTCTCACATGTACACATACATTGTCATATCAGGATTACTCATACATGGCCTTTGAATCGCTCTATACTTAGAACATGGGCCCCAGTGCTGCACAATGAAGTGAAAATTTGGAACAAACTGAAAGCATTTCCCTGCACTAGGGTGTGTGTGTGTGGGTGTGTGTGTGTGTGTCTTAAATACTCATCACTGGCCCACATTTAGTAAAAGCGACTAAAGCGTGTAAGTTTGAACGATAACTCTCACAAAACTTCGAGAGAATGATCTGATTTTGATCGTTTCCAGAGATGTGTCATGGAACATGACGGGGCCAGTATGAGAGGGTGAGAGTAGAAGATGATGATCTGAACGCTTTGATGTTTGCTCTGCAGGTGTACCTGCATGTTTCCCCTCTGAAGTTTCTTTTCTGTTGATCTCAGAATTTTCCAAGGGAATCGGGAATCCAAGTGGACACAGATCAGCCAAACTCTGCCCAAGTGTAACAAAACAAACAACTCTCTCTCTCGCTCGCTCACTCGCTCGCTCGCTCTCTCTCTCTCTCTCTCTCTCTCACTCACTCACTCTCACTCTCATAAGTTATAAATAAACAACCAATTTTCCCTTCTCACTTAACTTTGATATTTCTTCTCTCTGATCATAACTAGAATAGTTGCTAAGTATTCAGTCCTCTGTCGTCAGTGCACTCTCTGTATTCTTCAAAACATCAAACTTCCTGTTCACAGAGAGCGAAGTCTGTTAAAGCAATCAGTATCTTTGGCACAACGTCCTCTGAAGAGCCATTATATTTAATTGTCATCTTTCTAAGAAAACGTCGCGACAGGTGCGGCAGGGAAACCATCAGATTTTTATCTGAAAGAAAAAGAGAAAAAGTTTCTGTAAGGGAGCAGAAACCACAGTGAGTTGAGCAGACGTGTAAAAAAAAAATTGACACCCCCCCCCCCCCCCCCCCCCCCCAAAAGCCCAGGCTTCCTCTGGGAAGATTTGGTTTGAAATACAAGAGAAACGTGTGACTGAGAAGCAGTTAGTCACCCCCTAACCCTGACCTTACTGAGAGATTTCCTGAGGAAAAAGATGGAAAGAAGGTCAGAAGGTTTGTTGGAGTTGTTTTTAGTGGTTTGGCCTGAGCATGGAGCATGTGTGACATACACACACACACACACACACACACACACACACACACACACACGCACATTCTCACAACTTCCACCTCACCTATGAGTTCCATTTAGATTTTTATTTATTTTTCCGCTCAAGCTGAATAATCAACAACGTTATGTGTGACAGAAGTGAAACGGTGTGTTTCAAGCACTTATGTCATAACCAAAAATTTTCCAGTGACAAGGAAACTTGTCTCTTTTTTTTTTTAGAGCGCTCTGGTGTTTTTTGCGTTCTCTAATAACAGAATTAACAGACTTCTACGTTTAAAATATTCCGCTGAGCAAACTCCTCCGCAACTGCTTCACTGTTTCATTGCAGTCTTGCGACCATTAGATGGTACAAGGCTTGTTTACATCTAGGTTGTGTAGTCTTTTTTTTCCTCCCCCAATAACGGTTGTTTTCCAGGCAGGGCGTTATGTCAACACAGTAAGGCAACACCGTACTCCTAACTGTAAAATGTATACCATCACCCAGTGGCCCAATCAGCAATCCCCCCTCGCCGATGACTCAGGCACGTTAAACAATGAAGCAAGTTGTCTGACCTTGACCGATGAGTTTGATGAATGAAAAATATAAAGAAGATGTTTGGTAGTGCTCATGAATCACATACAACCACGACTGGCCTTTATGATGGGCTCTTCCTGTCTGTCCCAAACATCCCGCCGGCAAATGGCGCTGAGTCACGGCTCTGTGTCATTTCCCCAGTGGACTAAACAGGAACAATGACACAAAGTTACACACAAAAAAAGAAAGGCTTGATTAGAGATACTACTCATTCGCACACCTGTGAGCTGCGGAGAGGCTGAACTTCAATAGTGAGAACAGGACCAGTGAGCAGAGACAATGGGTGTTTTCTTTTGGGGTTTTTTTTTTTTTCTTTTTTTTGAGCCTCTCTCTCAGCACTGTCCCAGTGAATAGAAAGATGTTTGTAAATGCTAATGCATTTACGCTAGGCACTACTCACACTCAGCTTTGTGAGAATCTAGACCCTCTTTTTTTTTTTTTTTTTTTTTCTTCAGGCGTTGAGAAGGTGACCCTACGAGACAGGCAGGAAACACACCAGTTTCTGGTAAACTCTCTGCCCATGACTCCACTCGCCGACTCTCCTGCATCTGAGCAGCTCTGATAAACTTTACATTTAATTAAAAAAAAAAAAAAAAAAAAAGATTGTTTAGTTCATCACCTTATCAGGCTTAAGGCAGTCTAGAAAACAGAATTTAGGTTGAGTTGCAGCAGCAGGCTGAATTAAGTTACTTTCACACCGAATCTAGTCATGTCCATGCTAGTTAATGTGGGTACTTTTCTCAATAGTATTCAAAGAAATGTACTGCAATTAAACTAACTAACTAAATAAATTAATAACTTCAGGTTGTTTACTGCATGAATGAAGGAATGGACATGGTGACTGGATGAAGACAATGAAACCAATCCATCCAAAGAACTGTTCATGTCCTGACGGACACAAAGGGATGTTAATGAATATTAATCATAGGAAGATCCACAAGAAGATCATAGTGTAAGAATAAGCTGCAATTATAGGCACAAGGGTAAACTGTTTTACGTTAAGCTGCGTAAATGCTCCCAACAGTTAAACCTGTTTTCCAGATGTAGGCTACGGGAGCTCGTCGTTGTCTTAACGTTCTTTGTCAGGCTGAACTGGAGCGTATGCCTTCAACCCTAAACCTTGCCAAAGAAAGTCTCTGTTTCAAAACGAATACAAACCGCCCCCACAGCGTTAATAATACTGTCGCTGTCTAAATCTCATATGGGCAAAATGCTAACTCACTTCACTGGTTAGCCAATGTACACATCTTTCTCTGTTTCTATGGGGATGGTTTTATTGCTTGTTACGACTGGTACATCTGTGACCCATTTACGAGTAATTAAGATTCATTTATCATATTACAAAAAAAAAAAAATCCGGCCTCTATTTATAATACTGCGTCAAAACCAAAAGTGCTCTCACCCCCTCCCCCGAAAAACCCACACTTCTCCCTTATCATTTATATGCCGCGTTGCGCAGCAAGGAAGTACGCATTTTGTCTACTGCTGTAAGCGTGAACTGGTTTTTTTTTCTTCTTCTACTTCTCTTGGGTGGTGCAGGTGTTAGGTTTAGCATGAGATATGGCGGACGCTTTAAGTGCAAGTGTTGTTTGTGCACCTCAGCATCTGCAAGAAAAAAAACTGTCACTAAGTTACTGAGATGCCGAGGGTTTTTTTTCCCTCTCTACAAACAGTAAACAGATTGAGGCTGGGGTGTGAGAGGCCAAAGCAGAAAACCTGCAATCCCGCAGTAGTCCTGCCGCTCATTAACTTTCGCACATTTTGCATGATATGTTCGCAGAATAAGCGAGAGTACGCGCTAAGTGGAACGAACCCGATGCCTCGAGTTTTAAAACGGATTTTTTTTTACCTCTGTTGATGAAGTACTGATGTTTCCTGGTCAGCGGTTTTGGAGACAAGGAGTTTTTTTTTTTTTTTAGATCTGTTATCACTTATCTGGCCTTTGACCTGATAACGTTATTCATGGAATCTTCACTGCGCTATTGTTATCAAGTCTAAATTTCCTGTTATTTCTCCGATCTCTTGCATTTCCTTTGCTACTTCTTCTTCTTTTTTTTTTTTTAACTGTGCCTGATTTTGTTTTGCCCGTCTTGTTTGGGCTCGTAGACATGCAAAGCCATTTCCTGTAAACTGGTCTTCTTTTAGGACTTGTGGAGAACTGCGGCGTGCTAGTCAAAGGGTTGAGAGAATTTGAAGACTAAATGTCCTTGGTAGTTATGGTAACACGTGCTACACCACCAATTAAAATTTGTTTTTCTTTGGTCTCTGTGTAAACTAACTGGTTAAATCAGGTAGACCAATGATGCACAGAATATGCAGATTTGCTATCATTTGTTTATATAACATCATTGTAAAACAATGCGTTTGCATAGGACAGGGGACAGGAAATTGCTTTATGTGCAATACTAACATACCGACACTATGGCTAAACTTTGTGTGTCTCTTGGTTGTGTGCTCGTGCTTTTCTTATGGTGTGTATCTTTTTGTCTTTCTCACACACACACATTCTGCAAGTCCATCTCCTTTTCAATGTGTTACAAGAAAACTTCACAAATAATTTTCTTGTCAATGCAGATGCTTCTCATCTTTCTTAAGAAATGAACTTGGGTTTTTTTGGTTCTGTGGGGACACGCACTTTGCTTTAGCTGCAAAAAGGCCAGCTTGCCAAGAAACCTGCAGCTAAAATAAAAGTATGATTAAAAAAAAAAAACAAGACAAAACCACAAGCTAATAGCCACAGTGTCTACATGGAATTGTGCATCACTTCACACTTCAGTAAGGTCTCAGGTCGCTAACACCGATAACGTCATGACATGCAATCGCTCCATCGCTTAACCCCACAATTTAGAGCCATAAAGCGCTTCACCACCCACCTTTTTAATACAGTCTTTAGCTGAGGCTATTTCTCCACCCTTTCCTCCACCCACCCAATCCCTCTCTTCTCCCTTCTCTGGGTCGTTCCCGCCACTAAGTGAGTCTGGAAGTTTGGATGAAAACCCGTCATTATAACAGTGGGCCTGCAGGAAACCAATTTCTGCTCTCTTTCTCTCTCTCTCTCTCTCTCTCTCTCTCTCTCTGTGTGTGTGTGTGAGGCTCTGAAAAGTTCTGGTGAACGTTACAAAGCAAAACAAGTGAGACAGGTCAAGCATGTGGCAAGAACAGAGTGAAATACTAGCAGACTGATACAGCTTTCTTCACAGGAAGCCATCGTTTACCAATCAAAAAAAAAAAAAAAAAAAGTCCTGTCATTAAAAACAGACACTGTACATTTCCTGCCCCCTCATGTGTTCCCACATATTCACTTCACTGACTTACTCTCCAGACTGCCGAGGGTTTTGGCTAAAAACACAAACAGACTTCCAGAGAAAATCTACTGGCGAGATCTCACACTATTTATAATTTTCTTCATTTTTTTCCCCCCTTAATTCTTCCTTTCCTCCAATTCTTTCCAACTTCCCCCCTCTGATTTCGCTATACCATAAACAGGGTCTGCCGACACATCTGAACCTAAAGCAGAAAAGTTCACCAGATGCTGAGAAATGTTTGGAGCCGCTCTATAAATGTTCCATCGTTTCCTGAGATTCACATTCTCATTCTGTGACATCATAACTGCTTTGGAGTACATGGAAACACAAAGTTCTCCTCAAACTTCTACACCTCAGAATTCCACCTCAGAATTCCACCGATTAACGCCTAGACAACCAGGTCTCAAAGCCTACTGACACTGTTCAGCAAGTGATATTTGAAGCTAAGTTTGGCTTGAGTGTCTAGACAGTGAGATATGGTTATCTAAATGACATGCTAATCCATTGTGGGGAAACAGAACAGGAATCCAAAGTCCATTGTTTGGTAAGACAGTTAAGGGCATTGATTAGGACCTCAAGAGCAGATAAAATGCTTTGAAGAGGGCTGTGCATTTGCTCACTGGCTGCTACTGCTTTAGGGGAAACAAGAGGTCACTAATTCCATTCCATGGCACCGTTGGTTAAACAATTCAAAGTGTTTGGGGAAAGTAGGTGCCTTCACCAGGTATTATGTCTGGTGTCTGTGATGATTACTCTCAGAGAGGAACATTGTGACGCCAGTTTCTCTCATGTCACAAAGACAATTGTAGCTTCATAGACCACCACTAAGGTTCTTATACCAGTACCGAACGAAAGCACAGCCTTAAGTCGCACTCTCAGCAAAACGATATGAACACACGTGAATACTCCTGTGCAAATTCATTGGGAACTACTCCTCTATCACAGAGTGTGACAGATTACAGTGTGAGAATCTCAGCTCTAGGTATTTCCGTGCATTATAGCACAATACGGACTGAATTAAACATTAAAACTGTGTCTCCACAGTATGCAGTAGCCACAAAACAGCGTGAAGCTCTGGTTTCAACAGGGAAAGTCCACATAGGAACGAATTATTTATAGGCTTCAAAACAAATGTTTGTGTCGGTCTTATGGCAGAGAGGCAAAAAAAAAGAATGAGAAATATTTCTCCCTAATCTAGCTTTTGACAAGCCATTTGTCATGATTGTAATACAGACCTGGAGCAAAACACAGAGCTGTGTTTTACACAAAACCAACAAGTGACATTATCAACAGGTTCCCACAGTCAGTGACACACTGCCTGTACATATGACGATGGAGCAGAAGGAAAGAAAAGAAAGAAAGAAAAGAAAGAAAGAAAATAAAGAAAGGAAGAACAATGTCATCGGAGAAAAATGGAATCTTACGCACCGCTCTCTACACGCCCACAATTTCACTTACGGATACATTCAGACTTTCTCTCTCTCTCTCTCTCTCTCTCTCTTTCACACACACACACACACACACACACACACACACACACAATCTCTCTCTCTCTCTTTCACACACACACACACACACACACACACAATCTCTCTCTCTCTCTCTCTCTCCCTCTCATTTTCTCTCTCTCTCTCTTTCTCTCTCTCTCTCTCACACACACACACACACACACACACAATTCTCTCTCTCTCTCTCTCTCTCTCTCTCTCTCTCCCTCTCTCTCTTTCTCTCTCTCTCTCACACACACACACACACGCACACACACACAACTCTGTCTCTCTCTCTTACACACACATGCACACAATCTCTTTCTTTTTCTTCCTCTTTCTCTCTCTCTTGCGCGTGTACACACACACACACACACACACACACACACACACACACACCTTCCCCCTCCTCTCGATGTTCCTTATCATAAGCTGTCATCAAAGACTCATATCCTCATATTGTCCCTTAGGAAAGCTGACCTCCCAGCTGGAGGGTTCTCTCTTTTCTCTCTCTCTCTCTCTCTCTCTCTCTTTCTCTTTCGTCTCTCACAGGGGAAAGGGTGGAAGGGTGAAGGGGCGGAAATGTTTTTTTTCCAACACTCGAAAAAGAATTTTATTTCCTTATTTTTGCTGGATGTCTGTGTTTCTGGAATAATCCTTGGGGCAAAGGACAAAAAAAAGGGAGGAAAGTGATGAACACCACTCTTAGTGTCCGTCTCTGCTACACACACACACACGCACACACACACAAACACAAACACAAACACACGCACAGACACAGTCTCACACACACACACACACACACACATACACATGCACACGCACAGACACGATCTCTCTCACACACACACACACACACACACACGCACAGACACGATCTCACACACACTCGGTCTTCTCTGGTCTGTGGGAAGCAGCTGTGGCCTACGCATGACATGGTTAAGCGGGGGAGGGGTCAAGGGTCGGCAGAGGGCAGGGGGGTTGTTTGAACAGGCGGAGGGCCAGCTCTGGAGAACGTGCTGTTTGAGCAATGGGGGCGGGGCCTGTGTGTCTCTGGGTGGAGCTAAACTGAAAAATTGAAAATCGAGAAATTAAACACTCCCACCCCACACCAGTTACCCCCTCACCATCAGAAGTCCATTAGAAATTCATTAAAAAATAGAACTGTGAAAGTGCAAACAAATAAATAAAACCAACAGTCCACACCGTCTGTTTAAAGTGATCCATTTAAAGTGGCCTAAACCTTATCTAAATGGACCTTTTGCTGGACAATAGTTTTAGTAATTAGATTTGGACAGAGCTATAATATTATTACATTTTGTGACATTTTTAGATAATTCACAAACTTAACAACATCATGTTGGGTGAAGTTACTAGACAGGCCTCGCTTTGGGTCATACTAAAGTTTAACGCAGGAAATTACAAGGCCTCCTGTGCTAAACAAATCTATGTTTATTTGTGTGTGTGTGTGTGTGTGTGTGTGTGTGTGTGTGTGTGTTAGGGTTAAAAATAGGTTTACGATAAGGGAATCCTCCTGGTTCCTCACAATCTTCTACCCAGCATCTTCTTATGAACAAGTTTTGTCATCTGAGGAGTGTTAAGAACACTCGAGGGAAGAGGCTGTGTGGCTTTTAAAGGCCATAGAAAAGAACTTTCCACCTAAATAAACAAATGAAGAGAGGCGAGATGATTTCAAGTCGCCCCAAGAGTCAGAACGTAACCGAATGTGACAAAAACCAGCGTATTTTTGAATATTGTCCGTTTAATGGTTCACGTGCGCAATCTGTGTGCCGAATGTCGAATTTGTGGGTGACACATTTACCTCCTAAAAGGGTGTGTGCCACCACTTTGGTTAACACGTACCCTATAGAGGCCATTACTATTATCGCGGGACAGCCAGTGTGACACATTTTCTCTTAAATCTGCTGTATGGTTGCTGAAATCGGTGGTGGAAACTGTGGTAGCGCGCGAGATACAGAAACTGCCGTTGCCGTGCGCCTCAGCGCAACTTTCAGTTTTTCATACACGTTTTAAGTGCGTTCTGTTCTGCCACATGGAGCTGAATTGGTAAACGCGAGAAAACGCTAGAAGACGGACTCCCGTAGCGAGAATGTTTTGAGCGCCACTTTCCAAACGCCGGCGGACCGGCCGAAATTCCATTCCGTTTTTAGAGGTGTTGGCCGTGTCCCTCTCTAACTCTCCATGAGGGCAGCGGTCCTCGCGAACAGACCACTAAATCTCGCCCCGTCTGGATCTTATCACAGATCTGCTGTACGTTGGAGGTTGGGGCCCGTGGCAGCCAGAGAGAGGGAGAGAGAGGCCTGTCTTATGTAAGGGGATAAGTTGACAGCACGCTTACTCAAAAGTGAAAGTTAAACCTTAAGGCTTTTTTTTTATTATTATTATTACATTCATTCATCCTTGCGTTCATTCGTGTCATTTCTGGGAAACTTTAACGGAGGCACTGATGGTTGGGTTGGGAGAATAGCATTTGGTAGTACCAACATTATCTGAGATGTCTAACAGCGTGTTTTTGTATGGACTTACCCCTGACTGTTATATTTTTGATAGTACATATCAGTCACTCTAATATGCCTTGGGCTAAACCACATTACAGAACATGTAGTTACAAAGCTTATCTGAATCATTCATAACTGTTTGCCATTAACAGTGATATAAAACAGAGACTGCACTGATTACACTGGTCCATATGCTAATATGAAAGGATTTTTGTTTGTTTGTTTTTTTTAGACAGATAGTGTGGGAGAGTTTAGAATACCTACCCCTCCAGAAGTTGGTCAACAGTCTCCCCCTGAGAATTTTGTTCGCCGTGAGTTTATGGTTGCGTATATGAGGTCTGTGTCTTTGTGTGGGTGTGTGTGGGGTAGGGGTGGTGGTGCCAGGGGGTATCCCCACGAGGGTAGCAAAATCTGAGAAATTCGTTACTTTTGAGGTGTTGTTTTTCACTCATAAAACCAAAATTGTGAAAGTGTTTTTGGCAAGTGTTAGAGTTAGTGTTAGTTTCATAGTCTTCACTTTTGTTAAAACGGTCTGGACCCAATTTTATCGCAAGACAAACATGTGAGTGTGTGAGCGTGTTGTGTTGATGTAGAACTCCACAGAAAACCAAGGGTTGGGCTCTGGTGGTTTTAAGGGTCAGACTTTTGCTCTCTGTCTGACCTCTATCATGGAACTGATTGCTGGCTGGCAAGATTTGAAAGGGGTCGTCGTGGTGACGGCTGTGGCCAGTTGTTTCCTAGGCAACAGCACCAGAGACTGCAGGGTTCCACCACGTGCGGCTATCGTTCCACAGGAATGTGTGTGTGTGTGTGTGTGTGTGTGTGTGCGTGCAGGGGGGCCCTGTAAGATTGCTGACCAGTGTAAGAGACACATATAGACTAACTGTGAGAAAGGAGACCACTTGCACTTCACAGTAAGTGTGTAACATTAGAGCCATATGTAGGCTCTTGTTAAAATTTGAAGTGAGTGATGTTTGCCTTTGCTGACAGCTTATCTCCTTAATATGTTTTTAGTAAATGTCTGTCCTTTCATATCACAGGATTTTCACTTTGTTTTTTTTTTCCATAAATAGTCATCGTATTAGTATTGATTTGTTGACAAAATTCAAACTCTGACTAAACTTAAGATCTGAATCAGTAAAACTAACTGTAAGTTTCTAAACAATTCTGCAGATTTCACTGTAAAATATCTAGTCCATACAAGCTGAAAGCTTTTTTGGCAAGTTGTGGTTTTTTTTTCTTCTTTTTTTCTTGTCCCAAGCTCTCTGACATCATGCTTATCTTATCAGATGCTTATCTGGTTGAATATTCGCTTCTTGGGAACGTACGTTAGTCATACAAATGATCCACACTCATGTCTGAGCGGTTAATAATATGGCTTTGGTTTGAGAGCTGACCCCTGGGGTAGAGAGGGTTTTGTTGGTCACTTTGGTTAATGATTATCCCCCACAGGGATCAACGTTTAGGATCGCCCTCGCCCCCCCCTCCTCCCCCTCCCCTCCCCGCCCCTGTCCCCAAGGCTTAATTTGGCCAGTGGTTCAAACAATACTGCCTCTCTCTGAATGTTCTGTATATGACAGAGTGGGGTTGGACTCCCTGAGATGAGAAGGTGCCAAGACCTGTTGTTAAAACAAAAGGAGAAATCAGTGGGAAAGAGTATCCGGAACATTTGCCCCTGGGTAGGTATCATTTGCCCCTGGGTAGGTATCATTTGCCCCTGGGTAGGTATCTTGAGGTTAAACTGCCGCTTAATGGTAACAGCGAGAGTTGAGTCAGCACGTGATTAGGGTGTGTTCGCAATGACCGGGTCAAAGCTTTTTGGGACGATACATTTTTTTAAACTCTTTAGATGTTAAACACTTTTCCTGGCCTCTTGAAGGGATATGCATGACTAATTTTCTAAGTGAAGAGACCCAGCGCTGAAATTCTAATTACTCACGGCGGATTCACAGTCCTGGCGGCGTGCGTATGCAGATTCGCCTCTTAACTCGAATAGGGGTACTACAAGTTGTTGTAGTTTTTAAAAAAAAAATTTTTCCGTATTTTAAAGACTCGGACTTTCGTAGATCTTTTGTCTCCGTTGCTGTTGCTGTCTCTGTTTATGCAATAATTTGTCAGCTAATCTAACTGTCTGATTAGATTATTAATGTCTAGTATTTGAAGACATTGCATAGTTTTTATATAATTCTGTTTATCTAACCAGCCAGGCCCCCGGGCCAGCCAGAGGAGGATGGGCTCTCCCTGTTGAGTCTTATTGAGACCAATATAGGCCTTGGTTCCCCCTCAGTCTTGGGAAGTTTTTCTTTGCCACTGTCACCCTGGGCTTGTTCACAGGAGGTGGGGAGGGGGCTCAGATCTGGCATCCTGGAAAATTTGCTTTGTGACAATCCCAATTGTATAAAGCGCAATATGAATTAAATTAAATTTAAATTTAGATTAAAAAAAAAGTCAAAATCAGGCTTCTTATGCACTCAAGTATTCAGTTGCTGCTACCTAAATGTTTTCAAAGGAACAGGTTTTGAACAAGAACGAGTTTTTCAAAACCACAGGACAAAACAAACATAGGCCTACTGCAATGCAGTTAATACAACATGGCTATATATGTAAGTTTATGTTCTAGAATTTAACATTGCCGTTGTAGGCTGAAACCAACCAAACGGTTGTTTATCTTACTCTGCAGTATTCTAAGGGTGAGTGATGTCAGAAATAACCAATAAAGGCACACAGCAGGAGATGGAAACCACGGACTTCTAGTTATCTCCACGTATCGTAGACGTACCCGTCTTATCTTTTGAAATCTCCATTTATAGATATTTCCCTGATAGACCGGCTTGCACCAAGTTAGCGTTAGCTGCACCGCTTTGACGTTCGCCAGCTGATGTTATCATGACAGCCGTGATAAGTGCATTCTGGGGAGAGTGCTGTAGCTATGAACTAAGCACACGAATAAACACTAGTACGCTGTTATAGTGCACGTCAGACACCAGCCATCTTCTACGATTCTTAAAATACCCTGCCAGTGATTTCCCACGCGCGTTCAAACGATTACTTAATTTAAAAAATGGTGTAAGACCGACCGAACCGAATGACGCGAGTAACGACAGCTGCCAACAGAAATTGATTGGATTAAAAAGTATATAACGATTAAAAAGTATGTAATTTCTTTATAAGTGTTGTCGGGTAGAAACCGAAAGTTGCCCGTATTGTTGACACCCAGACACTCGGAGTATGAATCCGCCACTGAATCCATTGCAAAAGGTACGGTAACGAGGTGCTTCTACTTTAAATTACTTTTTAACCGACTGGCCCTCCACCTGATCACGACCACATTTTAACCGCGTGGTCACACACGATGTCTCCACATCTTAGACTGTCTGGATTTCTCTGACCATAATCTTTGAAGACCTTAGTGTAGGGTTTAGTTTATCATCCATTGTCTTACACTCAGACACAGATGCCTTTTACATTTTCAGTGTCGTTGTAGCTTTTTGAAGTGAGATAGACCAAAACTTCAAGTGTTCGGCATGAAGGGAATTTGTGTGTTTTTGTCCTCAGGAGTATCTCATCCCTGAGTTATTTTTTCTGGAAATGTGATTTTCATCCTTCACGGAAAGATCTTGGATGATATGTATCTACTATGGATTTGTGTTTCTGTGAAGTCTTGAGAGTTGAGAGAGAAAGAGGTTTAGAAGAACAGAAAACAGAGAGAGGGAAAGAGAAAGAGAGAGAAACAGGCAGACAGGGTAGGGCCAGGGTATTTGAACAGGTGCTGTCTGTCTCTCTCACCCGGTAGGAAAGAAGCCCAAATCCTCACACACATGAGTCTGACTGCTCAACAAACCATTTGTCACGACAACTTCCTTGTTTGTTTTCAAAGACATCCAGATGTGTCAAGCTCAAAATTCTGGCTTTTCCATCTTGGCCTCCGAAGACGCGGAATCGTAGAGAACAAGAGCTTCTGGAAAGTTCTCTTTGACAGAGATCAGCTGTGGTCTGTCCAGCGTACAAACTGACACACCTGACTCAGCCATTTAAGAAGGTACGGCTGAGTGTCTAAGCGGAAGAGCGAGGTTTGAGATGGAGCAAAACCTTTCTCACATCGCACCTTTATATGTCACATGCTTGACTGTATCTCCTGAATTAATTTTTTGCAACAGTTCTGACTGGAAAAATGACGACATTTCAGTCATGCAAAACCTTCAGTTTTTGTTTCTTAGAGACCTGTGAGAAACATTGGAGTTCAGTCCTTCAATGTGTCTTATTAAATGTTGGGCTGCATCTCGAACTCAGGCCGGTCAAAGAAGAAAATATCTTGTGGAATATTCCAGAACGTTCGCATCATCTCTGTGTTCACATCATGTTAAAGGGTTTCTGGAATGTTCTTTTTCCAAACAGTCATGGGATCATTCCATTAACAAAAAAAAAAAAAAAATCCAGTTCCACTACTTTGTCATTCGCAACTTTAAAGAGAGTTTAGAAGTTTCTGTATCCACACAGTAGTGTCTTGGCTGGGACCCAAACCTTTGGAGATGAGTCTTTTGCCCAATCCCTGTGGCAATAAGCAGTACGCAGTCTCTCCGGGGGCCTCTCTCCTCGACAAGATTTTCCTGTGTGCAGATTGGGAAAATTACAGAGCAGGCTGATTTAAGTAAAACACTAAAGCGTACCATCATCTTAAATGCTGGCTTTCCTTATTTGCGCACTGTTTTCATGTACACACATACATATGGCTAAATGTATAACACATGTTGAGTATAGACCAGAGGATCATCTGCAATTAGATTTTGCACCGTCAACAAAAAGTGCACGTTAGTGTGACTTGGAACTTAATTTTTCTTCATTTAGATTTGAAATGAAAATCATTTGAAACCGGAAATTTAAAGGCCTGTAATCCCACCGAGGGGCATCTTGTGTATGCAGAGGAAAACTCATTTAGCCAAGATTTTCAGTCCTGCCGTGTGTGTGTGTGTGTTGATTTTAGTAATGTGATTTATATTTGCCTTTCCCAGGTATTACAGAGCATGAGTTAATTAGAGGTAGAGAAAACAATTTTGTATGTTTGTATGAGACTGAATTTGTAAGTGTGTAAGAGAGAGAGAGAGAGAGGGATTCGTCTGTTCTGTGCGTGTCCGTGGTGTGAGCGTGTGTCATCGTGTGCATGCGTGTGATGGATTTCAGTAACATGTGACTCATATCCACATTTCCCAGGTGTCCCAGAAGACGTGACAATCAGAGATGAAGAAAATCAAAGAAAACTGTTTGAAAGAGCGTGTGCGTGTATGTGTGCATCTATATATCTTTGTGTGTGTGTGTGTGTGTGTGTGTATGATGGATTTGAGTGACATGTGACTAAGAAGATCTTGTTTAGACTCGACGCTTGCTTTCATCCTCTCTCGACTAAAGCGGAGCCCTTCCTCTCGCCTCAGCTCGGTCTTTCCCAGAGGTGTGTGGAGCTGTCAACACAAGAGCATGCTCAGAACCAAACTGCCCCCGCCCACCAATCAGGTTTCTCCACTTCGCCCATTCACTCCGTTCACATGGCATATAAACTGGGATGTTTCAGGGGCCTTACCCTGCTTAGTCACATCTGTGCTGTCATTTTTGAAATGTTAATGAAGAAACAGATTCTTTTCTTTGTTATAGCTGTTTGTTTGTGTGTGTGTTTGTGTGTGTGTGTGTGTGTGTGTGGTTGAGTTTACGGTTGTTCCATCTGGTGTGTGTCCCTGTCTGTTTTAATATGTACTCATGCTCCTTCTCTCTAATGTGTGGTTCAGTGTGAGTTTCATTTGTTTGTCTCTGGAGAGCCACTGTAAAATGCCACACAAACCCCAGCTATTCTGCATCACTCAGCACAGTCAAGAAATAAAAAGGCACACATGCACGCAAGCACGCACGCGCGCACACGCACACACACACACACACACACACATACACGCACGTACACACACATACACAGAGAACCCCCAAAGCACCAATAAATCTGTCCATTGCCCCTGAACACATCTGTGGATGCTGAAAGCTCTCTCTCTCTTCCCTCTCTCTCTCTCTCAACAGTTGAAAAAAGCTACATACTGTTGCTCTTTTTCTCTGTCTCACACTTATTCTCTGTCTGCACCAGCAGGTCTCAGATCAGTTTAAACAACCTTTCGAATGTTAGCCATTGTAACTTTACAGTCCCGCTGCGTGTCAGCAGTGTGTGACCATTTCACACTTTGTCGTCCTGTCAACACAGCTCAACGCAGATACACACCACAGCATGGCATGGACTCCTCAAACGAATTATTACCAACACACACTCGTATGAGAATATGTTCCTGCCAGCAGGTCTAGGATCAGTGCAAACAACCTTTTTTTTTTAAGCTGAACCATTCTAGGGAGACCCCTACTACTGACCTAGGGGCTTAATGTATGAATTCCACTCCAATCACATAGTGGAACTCACCAGTGAGCACCCAGCACAGAAAGACAGAGAGAGAAAGAGATAGAGAAGAATAGTATAGATAGATAGATAGATAGATAGATAGATAGATAGATAGATAGATAGATAAATAGATAGATAGATAGGTTTTGTTTACACCATAAAGCATTAAAGACAATACTAATACTCTCTTTCCTGTTTGGTCAGGGTGAAAACTGGAGTCTGACTAGAAGAGGAACCTTCTTATCTTTTCTTTTCTTTTTTTTGTTGCATTCAATACAATACCACACACTGACGAGGTTTTTGCCAAAATCTTATACTTTTTGAGTTACTAACACACTCAAAGAAAAACAACAGATAAGGTATCAGCTCTTTCAGTTTTACTTTAATTGGCTGTGAGTGTTGTAAGAAAGGTCACGCTGAATGTTATCAGACATGGGGAAATGCTTGTTACACACACACACACACACACACACTCACACACACACACATACACACACAAACGCGTGCACGAATCTTGACACATCTGCGTCTCCTCCTTGCTTGTTTTCCATGGGCACTATCGCCTGCCATGTTCCCACGGTCTAATAAAGATCTGCGTCACTTTGAGACCTGTTTTTAATTTTGGCGGCTTGATTGGCGGCTTGATTGGTGTTGCTGAGTTGTGTGGGCCGGGTTGCTGGAGAGCCTGAGAGAATCTGGCTGGCGAACTGGCGACGTCTGAGAAGAGAAGGGGATAATGAGAAAAGACAGCGGTTTTAACGATGATATTTATTACAGTCGTCACGTTCATCTGATTCACAGACAGGAGTGCAGTTGTTTTTATGTATGAGGTGTCAGTGAGAAGGCTGACACATGTGTGTGTGGCAGTATTTCTAAGTGTGTGTGTGTGTGTGTGCACACTGTGCATGTGTGTGTGTGTGTGTGTGAGAGAGTGAGATAGATGTCTCTACTCTATGTGCGCGCGCGCGCGTGTGTGTGTGTGTGTGTGTGTGTGTGTGTGTGTGCGCGCGCACGTGTGTGTACATCACTCTGATGGCCTTTGCTTTCTCATGCTCAGTCATGTAGCTGTTGACACTGTGCCATGTAGCTCCACTGGCTTAGAACAGTGAGGCGGAACTAAGCAGCACTGAAAAGGAAAAGCAGGCAGTTTAGATCTGTAACTCCACAGACGTGTTACGACCGGTTTACTGAACAGGCATGTTTACCCTGCAGTCATCGGTGTCAATCCAGTTTAGCTTAGCAGAATACGGTAAAGAACGTGGAGGAAAAGAAACGGAAAGAGGGAAGAATAGTGGTCCTCAGAATAGGTGCACATGGAAGAAAGAAAGAAAGAAAGAGAGAGAGAGAGAGGGAGAGAGAGAGAGGGCGGGAAGGAAGGAAAAGTGAGAGACATATAAACCAGAGAGAATGCACACCGAGGTCCATTTGATTGGCGGGTGGGGAGGTGGGGGTAGATTCTGTGATGAAAGATTGATCTTCTATAGAGACCGCATAGGGAACGGCTCACCTCTGGAAATCTCAGTGCTTCACTCTTTCTACGTGTCTGTCAATGAGGAAAGCACTTTCACCACAGACACCCCCCCCCCACACACACACACACACGTCGTCCCCTCTGCACACACACACACACACACACGCAAGCACACACACATATAACCACTCATACACACTCACACACACAGTTACACACCCGAGAGAGAGAGAGAGAGGCCGTGACGTATTTTCAGCTTGCTGACATATTGTGGGTCGGCAGAGGTCGGCCGAGGTCGCGTGTGGTGGAGGACGAAGACACTCTAAACCAAGCTGAGTGACACAGATAAGACTAAACCTTCGCTTACCCGAGGCTCTGTTAGAGCGGTGCAGCTTCGGGACAGGCCGTGGGGAAAAACGGCATCGTTTTCTCAAAGAGAGATGGACGAGGCCTGAACCCGCCCTTCAGCTGCCTGGTGCTTTCTCAGTCGGGTTCCTCTGTCACCCCTCCCGTCTCCAGGGTTTCGCGGTGGCTCAGTGGTTATCGCCGTTGCCTCACAGCAAGAAGGTCCTGGGTTCAAATCCCAAGTGTCCCAAGTCCTTTGCATGTGCAGTTTGTGTGGGTTTCCCCTGGGTGCTCTGGTTTCCTCCCACCATCAAAGACATGTATGTTAGGGTTAATACTCCTCTTAGCGCCCTTGACTCAGCTGCCCACTGCTCCTAGTGTGGAAGGATTATTTGCAGAGGACAAATTTCCCTCCAGGGATCAGTAAAGTTCTCCTTCTTTAGTTCCTAACAGTGTTCAGTTGAGTACTCTCACAGATATGAGGTGGGAAAAAAAAGCATCAGTTAGCCTGTATCCTATAACCTATAAATATTTAACAAAACCACAACTCAGCTGAGTTTATCATTTTACTGGTATTCCAGTTCAGCAACCTGTAGTTCAGTTAAGTGCCAAGAAAACATCTTGAAGTGTGAGACGTGACTAATGTGTTTCCCACACCCACTCTTACAGTCTATCTATCTATCTATCTATCTATCTATCTATCTATCTATCTATCTATCTATCTATCTATCTATCTCTCTCTCTCTCTCTCTCTCTCTCTCTCTCTCTCTCACTCTCTCTCTCTGTCTCTCTCTTTCTTTCTCTCTCTCTCTCTCTCTCTCTCTCTCTCTGTATGTCTGTCTGTCTTTTTCTGCTGGATATACTGAGACCATGTTGCATAATTTTTAGTGGTGAGTTGCACTGTGTGGTTTGGGTGGAATTCATACATTATATTATATTCATACATTCTATTCATACACACTGTTTGCACTGATCCTAGACCTGCTGGCAGGGACATATTGTCATACGACTGTGTGTTGGTAATAATTCATTTGAGGAGTCCATGTCAGGCTGTGGTGTGTATGTGTGTTTAGCTGTGTTGACAGGACAACAAAGAAGTGTGAAATTGTCACACATGCTGCATGGCTACAAAGTCTTTCAGCATCTCTCTTTCTCCATCTCTCTTTCTCCGTCTCTCTCCCTCTCTCACTCTCTCTTTCTCTCTTATCTCAATCTCTCACACACACGTGCACACACACACACACACACACACACACACACACACACAAACACACAAGAGAAAAAAAGAAACATAAAGTAGGTCAAACACTCAAGTGCTTTTCACAGCAGTAGAAACATCTTTTCTTCCAAACCACTGACTAGAGTCTGCTTTGTTTTTCCTTTTCATCCAAACTGTACAAGACCTGCAAACATCAGCAAGTCCTCTAGAGACCTGTATCCAGACCTGCAAACATCACCAAGTCCTCTAGAAACTTGTATCCACACCTGCAAATATCACCCCGTTCTCTAGAAACCTGTATCCAGACGTGCAAACATCACCAAGTCCTCTGGAAACCTGTATCCAGACCTGCAAACATCACCAAGTCCTCTGGAAACTTGTATCCAGACCTGCAAACATCACCAAGTCCTCTGGAAACTTGTATCCAGACCTGCAAACATCACCAAGTCCTCTGGAAACCTGTATCCAGACCTGCAAACATCACCACGTCCTCTAGAAACTTGTATCCAGACCTGCAAATATCACCTCGTTCTCTAGAGACCTGTATCCAGACCTGCAAATATCAACCCGTTCTCTAGAGACCTGTATCCAGACCTGCAAATACCACCCCGTTCTCTAGAGACTTGTATCCAGACCTGCAAATATCACCCAGTCCTCTAGAGACCTGTTTCCAGACCTGCAAACATCACCCGGTCCTCTGGAGACCTGTATCCCGGGCTGCAAACATCATCCTGTCCTCTAAAGACCTGTATCCAGAGCTGCAAACATCAACCGGTCCTCTAGAGACCTGTATCCAGACCCACCACAGGTTCCCCCTGAACATCTGTGCATCAGCTTGACCACAGAGAATTACAAAACAGACCAGGGAAACAGTTCATAGCTGAAGTTCTCTTAAGTTCTCTCTTGAACGCTCATCTTCAAGGTCTGCAGAAGAGAAAACTATGAATAAGTCTGTGTTAGACATGGTGAGGTGTTTCTGTGGTGTTACTGTAACACATTCAAATCTGTTAGAGGTTTGGTCACTTAAATGGAGAAGAGCACAGGGAGATCAACTGTGTAAGAGTACTCAGACAAACACCAGTCACTGTCAAACTCTTCGCTTACAAAAGTGAACTTAAAAAAAAAAAAAAAAAATCAGGGAATCTAATAGGATTACGTATGTTCCTGTTTACTGTCACTGAGTGATCTTCCTGTGTTTTCAATTGATCTTATATTAGTTACCTGCTTTTCCATTAAAACCCATGAATGAAATTAATTTTTTTTTCCAACAAGGAAATATAAAGTGGGTGAATAGACAGACAGACAGACAGATAGACAGATAGATAGATAGATAGATAGATAGATAGATGACACAAATGCCTGGGTGAGACGTGAGGAATGCGGCAGTGTGGAATGCCCATAGGTGCACTTGTCCCGCCGGAACACTCCCGACCTTTCTTTTCGGGGGAATGCCTGGGAGTCGCAGCTGGGGGCCGGGAGCAGTTGTCCCAACCGTGGAGGGGTTTGGAGCTCAGGTTTTACGCAGGAACAAGGACACCTCAGAGTTCTGAGTTGACCTCTACGCCGTCACACCACACTGAGGTCAAGACTCCAGTGACACAGGGAACAGATGCATCCACTCACAGTTCACATAATGACGGCGTAGCGCATTTGCCTCCAAAGTCAGCAGACAGAGAAACAGGCTGCGTGAACCAATAACTCATAAAATGACATTATCTGTCAAGACATACAAAAGACAAAAGTTACACTCAAGCTATTTACTCCTGCCTTATACGAATTTAGCCAAAAACAGTGCGTATTTACATGGCAAGAATGATATTGGTTTTGTATGATAAAAACACATGTGAATGTTGGTAAACTATCAGCACTGTTTAAAACGAGTGATGAGGATGCTCAGAGAAACATTTACAGGCCAGACATGGGAGAAAGTGTGTGTAAAGTATTTGAATAACTGGGGTCCATGTCAATACTTTTACACACCTCCTCTCTCCATCTCCTTTTCCATGTTACTAAAATTATAAACGAAACTGTATGTGCTAAAATAAAACTGACCAAACATCCTTTGAAAAACTTATCTAAAGATTTGAACGTGATTTCATTCGTTTAGTCAGTCAAGATATGCCAAGAATACACCAGACAATACTAGAACAGGAACAATCACCCACACACAGCAAATACATGTTTATCCAAGGTCTAGCATGTACCTACATAGCTTGCAAATATATGTATAGATATTATCTAAGTTTGTGCTCTGCTATGAACGGAGAAAACTTTTTGAGGGATAAGTTTTCTTGTAAGAAAAGAGAAATGACTGTACCATCTTTAATTACATCTGTTTTGAGTCGTTTTAGTTGGCTTGTTACTATGGTGAGAGAGAATCGAGTGTCAAAACATTTGTTAGCGTTCACTGAAGTGTGTACAGGCTTAAAGCGTGAAGAAGGTTAACACGCTGTCTTTCATTTTCCAGAGTTTGTGTGTGCGTGTGACCACATGAAAGTGCATGCAGGTTTACTGGTGTGATGAGAATCTGACATGAGTGGATGCTCATCAAGGACACAACTCTGAGTGTGTGTTTCTTACTGAAATGTGACATTCCCATATTCCACTGTAATGTGCGTGTGTGTGTGTGTGTGTGTGTGTGTGCATGTGAGTGAGTGTATAGGTGGTTGGATGAGACAGAGGGTGAGTGAGAGGTGTGTGTGTGTGTGTGTGTGTGTGTGTGTGTGTGTGTGTGTGTGCGTGTGAGTGAGTGTATAGGTGGTTGGATGAGACAGAGGGAGAGTGAGAGGTGTGTGTGTGTGTGTGTGAGTACATGTGCATGCGTACAGAGTGTGAGAGAGAATGCCATGTATCTGTGTGTGTTTGCGTATCTGTTTAAGCGGTTCAATGAGACAGATGAAAAATGACAAAAAAGGACAGATGTGTGTGCATGTGTATGAACATGCACGTGTGAGTGTGTGTATGAATGCATGTGTGGGTTAAGAGAGAGGGAGAGAGAGAGAGAGAGAGAGAGAGAGAGAGAGATGGAGTGAGAGCGTCTGTGTCTGCCTGTGTGTGTGTGTGTGTGGTGCATGTGCATGTGCGTGAAAGTGATCTTCTTATTGTGTAGAGAGTGTTAGTTTAGTCAGTACGGACAAGTCCTAACCTGTCCTGACACACATTACAGTAACAGCTGAAGCTCAGTTGTTAAAATATGTGGAGTTCAGCGTGGCCCCCGCATTACAGCCAGGGGGAGTGGATATGGGTAAAATCCACCCCTTACGCCCCCACATCCACCCATCTGTTCAGCTCCTCAGAAATCAGTGTTTATTTGGCCACTGAGGGAAACTGAAAATGTTTCATATGGACTTGAACCATCATGAGATAACAGTCAAATAATCAGATTCAAGCGAAGTCAACTTGAAACCTCCCTACCCCTCCTCACTCTCTATCTCGCTCTCTCTCTCTCTCTCTCTCTCTCTCTCTCTTTCTGTCTTGCTCACTCACTCCCTTTCTCCATTCATTCCTCCCGTAACAGAGACAGGTGTCAGCTTCCACATTCTCACATTAGAATCCGTTCCTAATGTGTTTGGACAAGTTTTTTAGCGTGTGACCATAGGACACTTTCTGGTAATACCAAATGAGACACACCCAGCTATATATCCTGTGGCCAGGCGCTGTCTGTCTGACAGTTCTGTCAAAACCTCAGGTTTTTTGGTGTCAAGCCTTAAACCTTGTGTTACCACAGCGCTCTAAAGCATTTGTTTTTCACTCTTCGACCTCTATCATAAAATCTCATTTGAGAATGTGATAGTATGTTAGACGCACCGATTCAAATGACTGACATACGACCTTTTCTGTTTGCCTTTTTTTTTCTTTTTTTTTTTTTTAAGTGACAGCCATTTTTGGCTGAGCTAAGTCATCTATAAACTAGCAGTCTCAGCAATTGTAATTGCATGTGTGTTTGTGTGTGTGTGTTTGTGTGTGTGTGTGTCCATGTATGTGGTTTAGGTTATTGTGGTACTGTGTCAAATGTGCCCATATATAGATATAAAAATTTGACAAACTGAGTGCACAGCAGATACCCCGTATGAGTTAAGTGCTGTATGTTGATCAGCTGATATTTCTTGGATTAGACGGATGCTTTGTGTTGTTGTCATTAATGTTTAGTTACAGCTAAGTATAAGACAATGGGAAGTCCCTGCAAGGATGTCATGACAAGCAAATGTGTGTCAGTGCATCTGTGTATGCGTGTGTGTGTGTGTGTGTGTGTGTGTGTGTGTGTGTGCGTGTGTGCGTGTGTGTGCGTGTGTGTGCACAAGTGTGAATGCATGTTGGTTTGTCTGTGCATTTCTGCATCTCTCTCTCTCTCTCTCTCTCTGTGTGTGTGTGTGTGTGTGTGAGAGAGAGAGAGAGAGAGAGAGAGAGAGAGAGAGAGAGAGAGCTTTAACAACTCCCTGCATGGCACTCAGGGGGGTTTTAGAGAGGTAAATTAAGAAGAATTGCGAAGAACAAAGAGATTACCAGGAAACACACACACACACAAACACACATTTGGGTTGACCGTAATGCTTATCCTAAAAAGACCTTTGCGCTGTGCAGCGCTTCAACGGGGAAGGGGCTCCCCCTAGCGTCATAAAACATTTAAATATTAGCGTCAAAAAACAATTTAAACAATTGAAATCTGCAACACTGAGCTGTGTTGACGTTCATTCGCCATCCAACCCAATACAAATAAACTCCATTTAACTGCACAGGGGCCCGAGAGCATCTGAATTTTTGAATCAGGCGTTTTACCGGAAGATAGTAATAAATATCCTCTGTGATAAAGATTACCCAGCCCTGACATGGCAGACAACTGGGTAGTACCAACATGTTGATTTAAATTCCAGCTGTTCTGAACTCCTTAGCTGTTTCAGTTTCCGTATTACAGTTTCAACAGCTCGACCTCCGTTTTGTTCCTGGATAATATTCATTCACCTGATCCCAGTTTCACTGAATATGTGAGTATCCTAAACCAACTCCTCTTGGTTTCATGGTAATAAAAGAAGAAGAAGAAGAAGAAGAAGAAGAAGCATTTTCTCATTGGCTGAAAAATATACATAATTATTTCATACTCATTAATTTGAACAGAAACAAGCTAGCGAGCAAGCAAAGAAATAAACAAAAAACAACAGGACTTGGGAACCTATAGGCCTACATATTTTGTACCGGTCCACAGCATCTGAGTTGAGAGAACACTGCTTTAGCAGACAACCATTAGGCGTATACATGATTCAATAGAGCGATGGTTCAGGGTCCATGTGGATCTGCGCTCACATCTCTAAACGCAGTGTGTGTACGACCATCATAGACGATAATGAGCAAGATACGGCCCATAAAGCCGGGGGGGGGGGGGGGGGTCACCTGAGACATGATACAGTGAGTGCGGAATCCTAGTTTATTAATGTTTCATTTGGCGCTCCCTGCTGTTGAAATATTGAATAACACGGTGAAAAGATGGGAGGTTGAATGAGCGAGTCATGGCTGTTGCCCTGTTAAATAATATCAAGGGACAGGGTGTATTTGTGGTTGAAAAGGATAAAAATGACGTTGGAAAAAAACTGACACTAGCTAATACCATTTGTTTTGGACCACGATTAACCATTTAATGTCCATGTTCACCTTCAGAGCTGAAGAATGCGTAGGCCCTGTATCGTCATCGGAATTGTTACTTAAACATGTTTCCTATTTCTACATTTATATTGCATTAACATCTGATAATTTCGATATCAGACCAGAATCATCATCATCATCATCATCATCATCATCTTCATAATCATCATCATTATCATCATCTTCCGCTCATCCGAGACCGGGTCGCGTTGGAACGCAGGGATGTTAAGGGAAAATAAGAGCGTGGACATCGCGTAGGTCAATAGCCTCATAACACATACTATCGAAAGCAACCACCGCTGGGAAATCACGCGCGCGAAGGGTCCATTTCGTGACTTTTGCTGCGTGCGGTGGAATCGCCAAGCGCAGTTCCCTCGCAGACCATAGTGGGCGGGGTGGAAGAATGAAGGTATGAAAAGAATTTCATGGCAGGTGCAAGGAAGACCAACCAAATGAGTTAGTGTGAACTTAAGAAATGAAGATCACAACTTGAGCAGTGTTCACTGACGTCTTCGACATATGCAGATGGATGTATTAGGCTGTTAAAATCAGCAACTCATCAATATATGGTGCAATCCTTCAAATTATTTTTCCCTTTTTCTTTTACTCCTCTTTTTATTTTAATGTCGTTGTAATGTGATGCCAATATGATGAAAGTGTCAGCCAACAAATTTGTAATTACTAAAATATTGTCTCAGAAATATAAATGACCTGTCTGCCCGCAAATTAAAATCAATATGTAAAATAGATGTATATTCTGTCAGCCACTGTTGTCAAAGTCGACCGAAAAATCTATTCTAAAGAATGTTATTCGTGGATTGGTCACTGGGGGTCACTGCTCTCTCAATTTGGAAAACAACTTCAATTCTGAATTCCTGGAACTTCACTAAAAACCTACGTCCTCCGAACGGTTATTGGGGCTTATGGCAGTTTACATACAGTGCGACGGTGGAATCTAAATAATTTAGTTTAGTGTCTTTTTTAACCGTGTAGGGCTCAAACCCAATGCCAGTGTGACATGGTTTATAATGAGTAGAATATCGTCTCGCAGATATGGACTAACCTTTCTTAGCCACAAATTAAAATGTGCTGCACATAAACTATGAGGGATGCCCCACTGTGCAGGAGGCCTACACTGTATTTTCGGACTTGGGTAACTGTCTTGTTAAATGACAATTGTGGGTGATGACGATACGTTGGCGAAAGATGAATGAAAATGAAACAAAAATTTAGGATCCACCATATACATACGTGCGGGCGCGCATACACACATACACACAACAGAGTGCGAGAGAGAGAGAGCGAAAGAGAGAGAGAGAGAGAGACAGAGAGAGAGAGAGAGAGAGAGAGAGAGAGAGAGGAGGGGCGGCATAATGCAGTCCATTTCTCATTGTTTAAGTTCGTATTGTGTGGACAGCTGTTTTCTTTTCACGGCATTTTTGGCGGTTGATTGAAACACAACATTCTGTCTGTGCACACTAGACTTCTTACAGTGCACTGGTCATTTTAGATGGAATAAAATGGAAAAACGAATTACGTGTTTATCGGGAATAGAATGGGAAACACTATGTTGGAATAAAATGTTTTGAGTCACAAGTAGTCCACAACAGAAAGAAGGAAAAGCAAGCCTGTTATGTTTTGCCCAAAATGGTCTCTTTCTGAACTGACAGCAGCGTTTTACGTATTAAATCAAACGTAAATCCACGTTTGTTTTGCCGTTACATTTTTCACCTTTTGCATAAGTTAATATACTCTGAATCTATATGAATAAATGTTATTTTATCATGCATACATATTTTCCACCGAGTTCTATACTGCACTGCTTGTCACGTATTGAGTGCGTCTTGTTTGGGGTTTTAGGAGGTAACAAAGTGACAAAGCTGTTATGTTTTTTATGGGGTTCTTTATATCAAAAGGCCACCACATTCACGAACCATCCGTCTCTGATACAGAAGTTGTGGGTTCGCGCCCATCCCAGCCACATTATAGAAGTGTATCGGTGAAGACGAAGGCAGTCGAAATTCAATTACTCTTTTTTTTCCATTAAAACCACCCGGTTCGCCTCACCGCTTCGACACTCGGCCTGTTTCCAATTTGAAGACATACGTGATAGATTTTGAAAATCATGTGCAGCTTTTGTTGGTACCGAAGCCCACCCAGGCCCCGTATCATCGCCCGCCTGCCCCTGGGTATCAATAAGATTACCGGCAGGAAATGTGGGAATCCCCAACAAAGAATTCCACCATTAAACACAAACAACCCGAGGTCCGTTAACAATAAAAACGCGCTCCACGTCCGTGCCTCGCGTTCCTTTTTATCTGTGGATTGCATGTGAAAATCTCTTGCTTTCATCGTCTTTGGCCAAGAGAAATGAAAATAGCCTACATCTTTTTTTTTAACCGTATCATTGGTTTCTATTATTCAAGACACTGTGCGAAATTGACGTTATTGACAGAACGGATGAACATGAGAAGTTAATGCAAGGTGCATGACATGGCGGTATGGCACGAGAGCGGTTGACGTTAAAAGAAAAGGCTTCAGACTAAAGATATGTGTCAGTTTTCTCCTGCTCCTTGTAAGTTACAGCATGATGTTTTCATTCAGACGAACAAAATGAATGAAATGTATGACCGCCGAAAATGACTTAAGTGGAATTGAGACAGCGGTAAATAAATATTATGATGTCTCTTTTTTTCTCCCATCATTCACAAATCTGTCTCTTAATAAACGGGTTCTTATTATTGGATAAGATTTTGGATCATCTATTTTGCGCTTCACTCTCGGCGCTGCTATGACATCCACCGAAAAGACAGGTAGAATATGTATATTATTAGTGTTGTTAGCATTATTGCGACTGATGACCATGATGACGACAACAACGACGACGACGAAGGTGATAATGACGGCGATGTTTCTGTTGCTGTCGTCACTGACTGCGTTTCGAATTATACACATCATAATTAGGTATAAATTTTTCATTCCGATTATTTTTGACCACTCTCTGCTATTCGTGCTTTATTCTTCATTCTGCTCTTTATTTCATTACTGTAAGGAGGTTTTATTAACTCTCTCACTTACTCACCTACTCACTCATTTTCCTATATCCCGCACAGCGAGAGGCTGATATTTGGCGGCGTTTAATATTTTATTTCTCCAGCTGACCTGGACGTATGACGGGTTATGGAAAACGCCATTTTACACGATATTTGTAGGATTTGTTTGGGATGTTTTGTTTCGTTTTGTTTTTAAACCTGTATAACGTCTCATTTATCCACGAACTCGAGGGTAAATCTATGTCAGATGGCAAGCTTGTTATTTTTGTTTTTGTCTCATTTCATGCAATAAAGTGAAACATCCGCTGGACTAATCTAAATAATTGTTCGGTAATATACCAAGTCAAAATTATAAAGTAATCCTACTGAGAGTGCTGTTATTATCGGTGCAGTAGCCTACCTACACGATCAGCTCTGAAATGTTTTTCTGTTGTTTTGAACACAGCGATTTGTTGTGTGTTCTTATTTTAATAAGGTTATGACTTTAATTAGCACTGTGTTATACTATCCAAACCCAAATTACAGAGTGTATACACTGTTATTACGTAAGTGCAGTTTTTTGTGTCAGTAGCAAGACTAAAATAAAATAACGTTTGCTGAATAATTTTCGTAATTTCTGATTGATATAGCAATCTCATGTACACTCCGCAATGCACATAAAAACCGAGAATTTATATCAGGTCGACTGTCATTATTTAACATAGGCCTGCGTTTCTTGTTTACTTTGGTGAAACCGAACAAGTTGCTATAACCTCTTTTTCCTTAACTGATTGATATTGCAAGAGTCGGTCGAGGTAAGTTAAGTTTTTCTTTCTCTCTCTTTTTTGATTACCAATTACAAGTGCTCTGATTCCACAGGTCAGTAAATTGGTCAATCATCCAAGAGAAATCACAACAACACTTCAGAACCTTTGAGCAGCACATGTTTCTCATACTTATCCTAATCTTAACACACGAGCACAGATTTTTGGTAAAAAATTAAACCAATGGAAAGAAACTAAAATATTTAAAGGCTACATAAAATTATATTTTAACCCCAAGTTTCCTATGGCATGATAGTTCTTTAACTTTTTACCCTCCGATTGATTGATACGAAAGCTGTCTGAGGGCAGTGCTCGAGCTCCGTTAAGCTGCTTCTCATTGGAGTGGAGCTTCTTCACGAGAACTTCACCATGACATCATGGTCACCTGATCCTTACACAGTTGCTGCTAAAGGAGGAAATCCAGTTGCACTAAAGAGGATGCTGGACTTTGACTAAGGACGTCGCAGTCCATTCTGTCGTCTGTCTTTCTCCTTTTCCGTGTCAGTAATTTGCAAGAAATTCTTTTTTCTGCAGTTTGGGCGACCGAATTCAGGGTTTTTAGGGGTTTAGAGGTGTTTTTGGTCCATAGTCTTTCGTTAAAGACTTTTTAAACAGTTCACGCAGTTGGACTTTGGAGACTCCTATTCTTTTTTTTTTTTAGAACCGTCTCGTGTCTTCCACCTGTTGAGGCGGCAGGTGATTGGACCTGCTGTTGGATTATTATGACCCTGGATACAGAGCTTATGGATGACCTTGTTATTGACGTTGTTGGGGAGGAAAACAAGAACACCGAGGAAGAACATCTGTCGTCCTTACCTCTGGTGGATGCGAAAGGCGCCTCAGACCACGAGATAGACAGAAGAGAGTCCTTTGGGGCTGATCGGGCGGATCAGGAGGGTACAAACGACGTTCTTTCGACAAGATGTCCTTCTACTCCGAGCAAAAGCACCTCAGTGAAGCCGCCTTACTCCTACATTGCTTTGATCACCATGGCTATACTTCAAAGCCCCAAAAAACGACTCACTCTCAGCGAGATATGCGACTTCATTAGCCACCGCTTCGCATATTATCGAGAGAAATTTCCAGCATGGCAGAACTCAATTCGACACAACCTGTCACTGAATGACTGTTTCGTCAAAATGCCTCGCGAGCCTGGTAATCCGGGAAAAGGAAATTACTGGACCCTGGACCCGAACTCTGCGGATATGTTCGAGAACGGGAGCTTTCTAAGACGACGGAAACGCTTCAAAAGGCAACACTTCAGATTCGGAGTGCTCAGAGAACAAACGCTCGAGCCCAACACCTTTCCGAGCCTCGCGTATGGCGCGTATGGACTTGGCACCTCCTGCATGCAGTTGCCAAGTCTCGAGATCTATCCACTGGGCTTCCATCATCATCATCATCATCACACACACGCGTCCTGTTCGCCCACCGGCCCACCTGTTGACAGCATCCTTCCGGCACTGTCATCTTTAATATCTCGGAACTCTATCCCGAGCAAGACTGTCCACCATACCCCGACTCTACCTGTCGAGTCCTTGGCTCAAGCCCGTTGCGGCACCTTGTCCACAGGACTGAATCCAAACTGTCTTTACGCCTCGTCTGCGGTCTTTCATCCCGTTGCATTTCCGCATCTTCTTAACCTCCAGTATGAATACCACAAACTACAAACGCTACGCAATTGCTCCGACCTTACCAATAAACACTTGCATTTGGGTAGTGTCAGTAATTAGATATGTTTGAATGGGGCAAAAGTCTTTGATTTGTATTTTTTCTCAGGTCATTTTTCTCTAGATTTGGTCGTTTAAAAAACCTCAGGTGATCCAATAGGTATATTTCAACGGACTTTTGTATTAATTGTTTCATGTACTGATGCTTCGATTTCCCATACTGTAAATATTGAAATGTTGCCTTTTTGAATTTAGCGGCGAATGATCTAATATTTAAGTGACGAATTTCCTCAATGGTTTGAAAGGAAATAAAATGAAACGATTAAGACGGATCGGTTTGAGTCAATGTTTTACAGATTAACGGTCCACTCGTTTTTTTTTTAATTTAGTTGGATCATGGATCTAACATCCTGTGCATTTAGGGCACAAGGTACATCGTTTCTCTTCAGTATCGATTTAGTGCTATCTTACTGGGATCGCATAAAACAGTTCGATTTAATCAAACAAATTTCTGGTAATATTCCTTACAGATATTAACAGATATTTCTGCACTGACATGTTGATTCAAACTTACAATTAATATAATCCTTAAAGATCTAAACTTACATTCAAGTCTATACCTAGCAAATAGTGAAGGAAGCAAAGCCGCGTATCGATATATGGTTTTGGTGGTCTTTTGTGGGGGTTTTGGTGGTCTTTTGTCGCTTTTTTTTTTAATTGACAAATCAAATGTAATCTAAAGACTGTTGACCTGTCCTTCTGAGAAATGAGTCGGTTATGTTAAAATAAACGCTAAAGGAGGAGGACAGATCAATACCACAGTCCTATTCATCTCTTGTCTCAACAGTAAAGGTCGAACCCAAAGCTAAAACACGCCTGTACATTCTACCCAATAATGAAGGAGTTATGATCACACAGTGAGTTATGATAACTCCATTACGTAGTGTTATTCCACAAAGAAACCGTATGGCATATACTTTAAGAGAGATGTGCTGCATTTTGTTGACCATCAAAATGCAAGCAAACATAAATATATTTATAATTTGCATTAAAGGCGTCTCATAAAAACAGATTTTACATCAATTAAGTTTATGTATTCGATTTGGGACAGCGCATATTAACGTGATCAACAGATTAACGGTCTTATACTTAAATGAAGCATTTTCCACAGAACCTCTCAGTAAGTCTCAAAAATTTAAAATAACTTTTTTTTCTTCTTTTTTTTAACAGCTGTAGACTGCGGACATCCCACATCCATTAGTTTAAAATCATTTAATCGCTTATTTTTCACGCATAAGGGCCACACACAGCTAGCCCTGTTCCCAAGTGACGCAGATGAGGGGGGATCTGTTTGACACATTCATATTTAAGCTCACAGATTTGTTCTGTTAGAGCCGTGTGTATACAGTGCCGGGTTTTTTACATTTTTAAGCATCTGACTTCAATTTCTAGAATTATGTTTTAGGAGTGTCAAAGACTGACAGTAAAAGTGATGTCATTTCTAAGTCGGAGAAATGCTCTTTTCCTCAATTCATCATAATAATAATTGCGTGTTTTTGAATGAAACATTCTGAAACCCGACACTCGAGTAAAACCACTGAGGTCAGGTATCAGTGTTTTCACTGATCTGAACAACGCCGGAAGTCAGGGAAAGGACTGTCTCTTGGAAAAATGAAAGAACAAATTTTGCCACTCTATCAAAAGTGATTAATATACGTTGAACGATGAACGGTATGTAGGATATGCATGAGATTTTGTATAGCCTACTTGTAAAACAACAACAACAACAACAACAACAATAATAGTAATTATAATAATAATAATAATAATCACAACTAAATTTTGTTCTTCTGGAATAACAAGCATTTGATATTGATAGGCGTAATCCCTGTATATTTTATTTTTATCCGAACTAAAACCGTGCAGACGAGAATACAGCACTGGCTATTCACGTCTCACTGTTAACACGAGATGACGTGAGGAAATGATTTAAGCTTGTGTGATGAGAACGCACAAGTTCCTCTGTTTAAAAGTGCACTTTTTGATAGATTACTGGTCCAACACCCTTTGACAGAGTTGATGGACATTACGTAAGTGCACTGTTTATTTTACAAGAGTTTTAGTGAGTCCTTTTGCGTATAAAATAAATAAAAAGATTTGTGACCGGCGGTGGGATATTAAATAGCACGAATAAGGAGAAAGATATATAGAGTTACCTCTTCACTGTTTTTCCTAGTTCCCCACAGGAAACGGATTAATTCTTCAGCTAATACACACACACACACACACATATATATATATATATACACACACACACACATAGATACATACACAGACACACACACACACACACACAAACATACATATATATTATTAGCTGAAGAATATATATAAAAATTTTCATTTTATATACATACATATAAAATGAAAACATATGGTGTTCTTAGATACTAGACACTAATGTTACGTTTGACTTTTTTTTAATGATATTATTCTGGACTTCTCCAAACAAAACGTCACTCAGTAGACTTGCCAGTTCCAGTTCAGAGGTCTGACTAATTTTGCACGAGCTGAAATTCTGTGAAGAGGCAAGAAGAATTCTTGGACACTTTAAGGAATTCTAGAATTTTGGGGACAGAATTCACCAAACTGTCTACTCCTTATGATATCATAACTGACCTTGAAGAATCCTTCTAGAAAAATCTGTGAAATCTGAAAGAAAATCTGAAAGCCTTTGAGCCGTTGCAAGGGATTTTTCAAGTTTCCACAAACTTTCTGAACAACTCATCAAAACCCTCGATAACAAATTAAAGGACTGGCTGTCGGTTTGGTGAGATGCAGCCAAGAGTCAACATAGGCCCTTAAGTTAAGCTTTGTGAAGGATATACAATTATGTACCTAAAGCAATGGACCATGTAACCCCTCGTTCAAATTTGGGAATTGCAAATCAAAGAGTTCTTCTTTTCTCCAAGAGTCTGTTCATTGCCCTTGCTGGGCTGATACTGGGTGACTGATCTCCTGATCGCCCAAACACATTGTCTCTGATGAATGTGGATATACTGGAAAATTAGGAGCACCATCACATAATTGCCATAATGTCTCTGAAAAATTAGTGTAATGAAAGAAAAAATATCGTAAATGGGAAGGGGGTGGGGGTAAAGTTACTGCACCTGACAAAATAAAAGAGATTTGTGGTGTGTTTGTGAATGCATGTGTTGTTGCTGCTGGTGTGAGTGTGTGTGTGTGTGTGTGAGTGTGTGTGTGTGTGTGTGTGCGTGCATCTGTGTGTGTGTGTGTGTGTGTGTGTGCGTGCGCCCATGCATGTGTTTAGCTGTCTTGGAAACACAGACATAATTTGTTAGCATTAACAATGGAATAATTCTGCATTATTGGCTGGGAAAACCTCATCCATTTTAGCTGAGTTCCAACAGAATTATGAATATGAGTGTTTTGACCATCCGTGCATGTCTCTCAGCACTCTCTCTGCTCTGTTTCCTGAAACACAGCCTTCACTGAGCCACACTCTCTCCCAATGTGATCATTTTCTCCAACAAAACAATATAAGGTATTATTTTTTTCCCCCTCTCCATTTAAATGACTTACAAAAGAATGTGTAGGAAGATCCATAACTCTTCAACCCATCATGAAATTTGTCATTTCTTGTGTAAAAGAAAAAAAAAAAGAAAGAGAGAGAGAGAGTAGTGCCAATAATCCAAAAAAAAAAAAAAACAAGAACGCGGTCTTGAATTCAATACGTCACTCTCTAAAATTCTACTCCATGCTCAATCAACGTCACATTAGCCATTTTAATAACATTGTGAAGATGATGGATGATTATTCGCGTGACGACCTCTGTGTGTGCATTTCAGTGAAACGCTACACACACACACACACACACAGACACACACACAGACACACACACACAGAGACATACCCTGCCCCCCTACCCTCCCATCAGGTTCTACCAAGTGTAACAGTTATGAGTTTGCATAACTCATATCTTTCCTGTGATGTACGCGGAGAGAGGGATTTTTCTTCTCAGGACCAGCGAGTAGGATCGGTAAAAACGTCCGTTCATGCCTGACACGAGCCGTGTTTTTTTTGTATTTTTTTTTTTTTTTTTGATTCCTCCTTCATTCGCGCCAAGTCAAACATGGCCCCTAAAACCATTCCTCAAACACCCCCTCCACGCCTACTCACTCCTAACTCTTAGAATGTCAAGTCAAAACACAGGACGATGAAAAAGAGCTACGCTGTGAGCTACCCTATCTTGCCAGCTTATTTTCTGTAAAGGCAAATTCAGATTATTAGAATATGAGCATTTGTGTGTGTGCATGTGTGTGTGTGTGTGTGTGCGTGTGAGCTTAAGCCAGGTCCCGACTTATAAATCAAGTGTTGTCGAACCCAAAAAGCACCTCACATAATTCTCAATTAGAAACTCTCTTTATTTAAATTTGCAGCACAACACATGTTTGAATGTGATGTGACTTAAAACCATAAATACTCTATACTTTGAGATGCTCGGTTGGTTTCTTTTCTGTTGGATTTATGGATTGGCTTGGTCTTTGCACTCATTAAGGCACTCATCAGATTTGGCTGGGCTGATTAAATGTTCTAGTTTGGTGTTTGACAGGCGAGAGGGAAAGAGAACCAAACCCCATGACAGAATGATGCATGCTGGGAGATTTCTGTAATGAGAAAGACCATACTTGGTAGGTGGCATGCAGGATCAAGATTAGAGTCCCATCTTTCACCCCACTCTTTAATGACCAAATCCACACGCACGCACGCACACACACACACCCATACAAACACACACACTGGAGCCTGTGGCATTTGCTTTTCCTGGCAAGGCTGCCCTTCATTGCTTTTTTTCCCCCCTCTTTTTTTTGAGCGTCATCCAATTATAAATCTTTCCCTTTCCTCCTAAAACCAGGTTGGATCTAAGTCTGCCAGCACCAGTAAAACCAGAGCCTCAGCGCACTAGTGCTGTAGTCTGTGCCTAAGTATTTATGTGTGCATTTTTTGGGGGGGGGGGCGGGGGAGGCTGGGGGGGGGGACGTGTGCTCGTGTGTGTGTGTGTGTGTGTGTGTGTGCGAGTGTGTAACGGGACCCCCCACTTCCTCCCGTCAAAACATCCTCAGTGCCAGCTGATGGCGGGGACAAACGACAAGAAAGCCACCCAGAAGGAGTGTGACCTCACACCTCGCCCATGCACAGAAAGCTAATGGGGGGGCCAAACAGAGGGATGGCATGAAAGCAGAGGCTCCAGAAGATAATGGGTTTATTTAAAGAGTCACTTAAAGGGTGGTTACCGCGATCCAAAACATTCAAACATTCATAATTCTTTTGCGGAGAGTCCCATTTCCGTTTTTCATCCAAACACTGAAAAATTACAGCCATCGCTTCAACCTGACTCCATGTACAGAAGACAAGGTCTAACAAACATTAAAACTATCTTTCATACCGTTTGGCCTTTTAGTCTGATTCCAATCAAGCTTCATTGCAACATCTGTGACACAAAACAAAGGCAAGTTTTCAATGTTTTTCTCCGGATATGATGTACTTCCATGGCTGGCATGTGGCAACAGCATGCTTTGCCCCAACAAAGGCTCCACGCTAACCCCCTGTGGAACTACACTGCTTGGGCACAGCTGTTGTCTTGATGCCCTTTGCCTGGTACCCATTCGTAGCCCCCCACATACACACACTGACGTAAGAAGGAACCACTGGACGATCTCAGTGCCACATGCACTGTCTGATTTGTTCAGCTTTCCCTGCTCTAAAGATGGGGAATGACAAACTTGGTCGGAGAGTTACGCCAGATTGTCCAAACTGAGACTTTTTTTTTTCACCCGAGAGCTACTGTGCCATCAAAGGAACCCGAGGGCAATGACGCTAACCTTAAGCAGAGGTTCTCTTTAACCACACAAAGCTCAGTAATGAGATCAATTAGTTGAAGGCCGACGTTAAGTCAAAACCCGGGGGGGGGGTGGGATGGGGGGGTTGGTTGTCGTTTCATCAGACAACAAGCAGGATGTGTAATTAACATTTGGGCCAATGGGTGTCAGAGCTGGGTCAAGATTTTGATTACCGTTCTACAAGGGTCTTTACTGGGCCTTAATAGTGTTGGCTCAGTTATACAAACCCAACCCAAACACATGGGCCGCTCTGGGTCAGCTTTCTCCAACTGATCTCTGAGCAAGACGGAACAGTCGTCTGATGTCGCCATGGCAACGGAGCAAAGGTTTGGAAACTTGAAGGCCTGAGAGCGTGTAACAGTTGCAGATCTTTTTTTCTCTCCCTTTTTTTTTTTTCATCGTTATCCCTTTAATAATTTGCTTTTTCCCCCAGTATGAGCTTTCCTTCCCTCTCTCTGCTCCCTCTGAGTTTGAGGTGGTTTTTTTTTTTTTTTAAAAAAAAAGAGGTATTGGAAAGAGAACCGGAATGGGAAAAGCATGAACTGGCTCTGATTGGCATCCATTCAGATCCAAGCCATCCAAGCCTCACGCTTCATATCACCAAAAAAAAAAAAGAAAGAAAAAAAAAAAGAAAAAAGAGAGAGAAAGAAATAAAACATTTATTCCTGTCTGGAGCTCAGGCCAACAGACCAACCTCACTGAAGACTGGAGTTTTTTTTTTTTCAGTACCAAACCATCCTACCCAGTCGAAACGGCGTTAGATCTTTTTATTTATTTCAAATACGTCTGTGACCTATCTTGGGGTGTTGATGAAGAGGAGGTCGTTTTACGAGTTGGTAAACTTGACCGTGCCTGTGTGTATTCACTCAGCTGCTGCTGTGTGTGATGGAAGTCTATAGTGAATTTAGCTGAATGGATCGCTGTAAGGGAAAACAAGCGAAAAACGCCGCCCTACCACCCAAACTGTCGGCGAAAACGCAGTTGATCCCCCCGCTGCCTGACTAGGTGGTCCCTGGTGTAAGCTATATTTTTCCCCTCATCTTTCTTTTGCTCTCTCTCTCTCTCCCTCGTTTTTTATAGCAAACAGAAAATTGTTCCTAATTCGCTGTAGCTAGAGGGGGGTAATTTGCGGGTTTTGGCTGAGTGTCGCAAGCCTCAAATTCAAAAAAGCTGGTGAGGGGAAGTGTGTGTGTGTGTGTGTGTGTTTTAGGATACGGAACGAACCACATTTGGAAGAGAGTAAATCCAATCATTGTAATGTAGACTATCAAGAGGATGAAAACAGAATTACCAGAGGAAGCGAGTGAATTTAAAAGGACATACTGCTGTATTTTTCACAGTAGGGAAGAGTAAACATTTCTTTGACTTCTATGTTGTATACTGCTCTCCAGAATTTTGTACCACTTATTGGATTAACTCAAATGCATAAACTAACCGTTTCAGAATGAATTTTGTCCAACTTTAATTTCCCCAAATTTTTCATTTTGTCCTAACGTAAAAAATTACCCCATGCATGAGATCCTGACGCACTCCAATTAGCCTACTGGGATAGCTACATTTCAAAATGCTAACATGATTGACGTAGAGGTGTTTGATTTGTGTTTCATATCAAAATTAGGATGCAAGTCATTCCATTGCCTGTCAGTAAAGAGATAATATTGCAAAGTGCGATGTGACCTGACAAATCGTTAGCTGGAATCTTAGCCTTCAGATAGAGTCTTTGTATTGCTTCCAGCTGAGGAAGTTTACGTTAGCGTTTTGAGAGTTAGCTATCGCAGCCTAGGGGATTCATCAAGCCCAGATCGACGGAGCTGTTACTTAAAACAGGCTAACGAAAAGATGAAAATCTGTAGAATCAAAATTACCTCTAATTTTACTTTCACTTTTTATTTTCCATGGCCTAAATCTCGACATAACAACAAAACCAAACCAGACTGTCGAGTGCGGCTCTCTGCGATCAGAAGAGACCAGAGAACGATTCCAATCGTAATCTCATCTGTTCTGGAAAGCAATGGGCCTGTGTTCAGGTCTCAATTTTACCTTTCAAATTTAATGAAATTTGCGGCACCGTATGGTATTATTTAATATAGGACCCACCATATGCTTTAAAAGAAGTAAACTACTTCTGACTGTCCTAAAACAATAGCCATTCTCTTGAACAACTGGTTTTAAGACGCCAGAATCTAGTCCTGTGTCTGTTTCTGTTAGCCTCCGGCAGGACCTACACATCCAGTTTATTCTAGCACTCTCTCTCTCTCTCACAGACACACACACACACACAAATTCCCGAATGGCTTTCCTTCCCTTAACAGTGCGTCATTAGCTCGGGTGTTTAAACGCTTAAGGAAGATTTTAAAGACGGCGAAAGAAAAAACTGTTATACACTAACTCAGCATCACTCGAGGGAACTGTAAAACCTGCCCTTCAGGCAAAATGAAGTCAGTAAATAAAAGGGTGGTTGACATATGTCTGGAACAACTTTAGACGATACGAGCAATAGGGAAACCCACCGACCGTGTTGAAATTAGCAGCGCTGAACAGGGGGGACTGCGTTGTGCCGCCGTAACGCGCCGGAATGTTCGCAGTTGTTGTGCGCGAGAGACTGATGAAAGCGGGGCTGCCGTTTCCCGTGCCAAACGTAGCCCTACCACAGCATTTGAGCCCTAATAACCCGGTCCGTTGAATGACACAATACAGTTGCCATTTAAAATTGGAACACCATCATGGAACATAACTTTACCCCCCCACCCCTTTTCCCCACATGCACTGGTGGTCTCTCAGACCTCCAAGGCATTTTTTTGATCCAACACAAGAATAGGAAGCACTGGAATTAGCACGTGTAATGCCAGCTAGTCACATAAAAGTACACAGAACCTAATGAGGGTATTAAAATGTCTTTGCTAATGTTCCCTCTTCTCTTCCGAAGACATCAAAGATATTTCTAGCCTCTAGGTTTTGTTGTTGTGTGACTCTGTCCGATGCAAACAGCAACTTCCTCCTATCGCTAGCCTGATAAGCCCCAGAGAGAATCGTATTGCGGGGTATATTTTGGTTTGTATGTACCACGCAGACTAAAGATCTGAAACTATTCTTCAGGAATAGTAAATTTCATGAGTCTAAAAATGATTTTCCATATATATATATATGTATATATGTATATATACACATAAGTTTGTTACGTCTCAGTCGATTTGAAGCAGTTGACGGTCAATCAAGGAGAATGCACATACGTTTCCTTTGTATGTAGATTAATTAAACGAACAAATATAACCTTGAATGTTACAAATATTTATTTCAAACGTGTTTTTTAAAAAAGAATGAATAAAAAGAAATTAACCTTTTCTAATTGTGCATGCCCAAAGAAACTGATAGCTCAAAGAGTGGGATCTTTGTAGGTAGTTAGTTACTGAATTCATTGACAAACAGGCAACATAGTTCGTGTTTACATACATAGTGTGTATATGTGGGTGTATATATATATATATATATATGTATGTGAGTGTGTATGAGTGTGTGTGTGTTTGTGTGTGTGCTTGTGTGATAGGATGGTGGTGGCAGCCTTTCATTTTGTTGTAAAGTTGCAGTGATTAATAGCTGACCCGTCAGACTGGGATCCGACTGCAGGTGTTGTGTGGGTCAGACGCCATCACACGCCAGTTCGCTCCAGTGTTGTTCTCCACTGATTGAGATGGATGGGTAAAGGCATTCCACACACAGACACACACACAGACACACACACACACACACACACACATGCAGGACACTGCCCAGACTGCCTGCACATCTGGATGGAGCTGTGCAATGGTGAAATCATGTTCCGAGATCTGATTGGTTGGTCTCTGAGGACAAGGCGCGGGAAGAGGGGGGGAGGAATGGGGTTAAGGGGGTCATGTCAAAAAGTACAAACTGCACAGATGGGGTCAAATATGTGTATGTTACATGAGTATCCAAGATACCATCCAAACCATGTAAGTGCATTCCCAAGGGTAATACATAAAAGTAGATGCCAATTTTCAAGAAAATCCTAATCTTGGTGGTGATAAGCTACAGATTCAAACTTGGTGTTCCAGAATAGCATTTGAGACATCTTTATGTACACACAGACTTGTGCTATAAAACTGCAATTGCTGCAGTATTTCAAAGTGTAGTTTAATGTTCACTGTTTAAACTGTCACTCTTCAGCAGAGGATTTATAAAGCTTCTCAGACCAAATCTGGGGACTTACTTTATATGGGTAATAATTTCCACTTGTGCTGTGATTTCAGACCCCATTATGGTGGAAACTCATTTGAGAGACTTCATAAATACTGACAACATGGTGAATCAAATGTCTGGCTCACAATTAATATATATGTGTGTGTGTGTGTGTGATTGTACGTGGCTCTGTGCACGCAAGCATGTTTGTGTGTGTGTGTTTGCGTGCGTGCATGCTTGCGTACATGTGTGCAAACATGCATGTGTGTGTGTGTGATTGTACCTGGCTCTGTGCACGCAAGCATGTTTGTGAGTGTGTGTGTGTGTGCGTGCGCGCGTGCATGCATGTGTGCATGCGTGTGCGTGTGTGTATTTATTTATGTATTAAATGATCATTACATTTTCAGCTCATCTTGGAAGAGAACCGGTGTTTTCATCACCACAGCCTCTCTCAGTTCACTCATCTCCTTCACGTTCACACGCTCTCTTTGCTTGGAGGGTTTATAGATACTGCAGATTGTTTTCTCTCTTTCTCTCTCTCTCTCTCTCTCTCACACACACACACACACACACACACATCATCATTATCATCATCATCATCTTCATCACCTTTTCTTTTGATCATGTCACTGTCGGCGAGGCATTTAGGGCTCTTGTAAAAATGATGTGTTTTATGGCGTGAGAACAGTGGAGCAGAGAGATTTGGCTTAAACCGTTCGATGGGTTTAGGTTCAAGGTTAAAGGTACAGATGGCACAAGGGCCGGTGTTAAATTTAGAGGTGGCCTAAACTTTTTGACCAGTCCACCCTTAGGACAACTTTCTTCCCATAAAACATCAAATGCCTCTCTGTTCACTTCCTCCATATGTCTTCTCCTCCCCCTCTTCTTTTCTTCCCTCCCTCCAGCTTTCCCTCGCTATCAATCAGTTCCCTGAGCTGTCTGAAACTTGGCGAATTTGGGGAATTAGCTTCTCGCTTTTGTGTGTGTGTACGTGTGGGTGCGCTGGGGGAGGAGGGCGGGGGGGGGGGGTCGTCCCCACGTGTGTATCCCACTGGTCCTGTTGTAAACGACCAGGCTGGTGTTTTCCTTACGTGTCGGGGGAAGAGCTGCACATCATAAAGGGACATTGCTAAGGGCAACTGCAGGTCTTGCAGGCAGTAAAACACGCGTGTAGCAGTGGAGGGAAAATATAGACCTCTGCAAAGGGTGGGGGGGGGACAGTGAGGTAGCACTTCACCTCTGTGAGCATGTACTGTCCCCAGAGATGTGGTGGGCTCCATAAATCTGCCCCCCCCCCCAACACACACACACACACACACACACACACACACACACAGATGACAGGTGCCAAGACTAAGAATGTGGAAAAAGTATAGATGTTAGCTCGCTCTCTCTCTCTCTGTGTGTGTGTGTGTATGTGTGTGTGTGTGTTTTCACTGCTGAGCTGATGATGGCTCTGATGGTGGAGGATTTATTTGAACAGATGTGGAACATTGGTGCCAGGTCTTACCTAGCAATACTGACTTGGACTTTTCTCCTTTGGACAAATAACACACAATCCTACAGGAATGAAGAACAGACAAATATGTAACTCAATGAGACGTCACTTGTTTCTAGAAATTTTTTCTTGGCTCGTCATTGCCAGGGATTAAAGCATAAAAGAAAAGAATTTTTAAGAAAGTTTAGAAGTCATATAATATTGAATTATGTATAATAATATTGTATCATGAGTTATGGTTAAACCGGTCTCATTTATACAATCTTAAATGAGCGACGCGATATTTTTACAGATATTTGGACGCCTGAACCCATGCACGGTGGAAGTTTCAGTGCATAAATACATGGGAGTACAGACACGCGCTGTTTGGAAGGGGAATTTATGTGGTGAGGATAGAAACAGAGAGCGCAAGTGAGAGGTCAGACTCGGAGTGGGGTGAGAAGTGTGCTACGGTCGTGAGGTGAGGGGGGAGATAGAGGGAAAAACGAAGGGGAGGACAGCGATGTTTGGATAGACACGATGGGGAGCGACGCTAATTTATACTCGGCTAATTGGAACCAGCACATGCGGCTCACCTGAACCGCATTCCCGAGCTGCGTGGCGTGAAGGGGAGGGGGCACGCGAACAAGGTAAGACGACGTGGGAGGGTGATGAGGAGCAGGGACGATGATGAGGATACGCGAGGAGTGTTTGGAGGTCAGAAAGGGGGAGGGGGGGTCACTGTCAATGGTGTCTTTGTTTTTTCGGTGGGAGAATTAACTCTTTGAGCCGCGGTTGTGTGTCAAGGATCACATTGCTGTGTCAGTCATTCACCCACGGACCACCGTGCCTGTAGATCTAATGCGGGCTTCTTCAGTCCGCGCGGAAAAGAGAAATCTTCAATACTTCGACAACGTAAGGCGATATTGATCTTACGGGTACGTAGCCTAGTCACGAATTAATGAAATGTTCTTTAAAAGTTCCATTCAAATAGAAACGACTTTGTTCACTGGTAGGCGTGTTTGAACATTTACAAGCAGAAGCAAGCGTTTAGTTCCTATTAACATAGACTACAAATCAAGCTATGTTTAACCGCTTGTGTTTAATCTGAGATGTTTCAGAAACAAGCCTATATCTGCGTTATAGCTAGCTGAATATGGTTTGAGAATGTACAGAAAAAAGAGCTAAGGAATATTTTATAGTTTGGCTTTGTCCAGGCATTTGTCAAATCAGACTCAGTCCACTGATCCTCTTTAACGGTGTTTGCTGCCCTTATTCCCGTTCAGGCTATTGATCAATTAGGGCATGGTACTGGATCTCTGCTAAGTGACTGACTGTCGACGTCTCAATGGTTTATGTTGTGAATAGACTCAAAGTCACACCATTTCAGAAAAAGCTTAGAGCAACTGATTAGAGGGGGGGAAAGAGAAAATACATTTTCTAAAAAAAAAACACACCAAAAACACGTAAGCTGCACGATAGCAGCCGCGAACACAAGACATATGGGGAACATATTGGTTAGAGTTCTGATCACACAAACACCACTTTTCCGTCTTTTTTTTTTTTTTAAAGAAAGAAGAAATGTCATACAGTCTGATGTGGTAATGACTCCTTTGTTTCCCTCTGAAAAAGGCCGCATCACTCAGGAAGTTCGGGAGGTTTCCTTTCTTTTCCCCATCTTTCTCTGTTTTGGGGTTATCTTTTTTAGTTTTGTCGGAGGTTGAGACTGACAGCCTGATAGTCCACACACATGAATGAGTCATTTTAGGCTGGTAGTGTAACACTCACACACGGACGCATGCACACACACATGCACGCATGCACACGCACGCACGCACACACACACACACGCATGCATGCACACACACACGCACACACACACACATACGCACACAGGCTCCAGCAGCTGGTGCACTGACATGCTTGCTCTTCATTCTGTGCGGTTTGTGTGTGTGTGTGTGTGTGTGTATGCGTGTGTCTATGTGTGTGTTGTGTCTATTCTGAGCATTTGTCTCAAAACACTTCAAAGTGGCCACAGTATGTCTGTTTCACTCTCCATTCATCACACACACACACACACACACATTCATTTTCTCATCTCTCCCTCGAACCAGAGATCCCTAAAAAGATAAAAATCAGAAAACAGCCCATATTTGACAATAATTGAAAACATAAAAGGTAAAATATCATAGCTAAAGATTGTTTCATAGATATTTCTGAAGATCTTTTTTTTGACTTTGTGGCCTCCACAGGGCCTTCCATTCATAACGCACTTGGTGTGTCTAGCTGTTGTGTGTATAAATGGAGTAAAAGCTCTTTCATTCACACATTTGTTCAGCATTTCTTACTGGCCCATGTTCAGTCCAGAAAGAAATCAGTTCTCAGTGATATGGGTGAAATGGAACAATTACTGCACGCTGTGTCAAATGTGTATAAAACACAAAAAGATTTTGAATGGATTGTTTTGTTTTGTTTTTTTTGTTTTTGTTGTTGTTTTAACATATAAAATTTTACATGGGCTTGCGCCTTCCTACCTGTCTGGCTTAATTACACCCTATAACCCACCTCGCACCCTGTGCTCTCAAGATTCTGGATTATTAGTTATTCCAAGAGTTAAAAAGAAGTCCGCTGGCAACCGAGCCTTTTCCTACCGCTCTCCCTTCCTCTGGAATGGTTTACCTAAAGAAGTTAGAGAAGCAAACTCTCTCAATACCTTTAAAACAAGACTAAAGACATCTATTTTCTCGAACTTATGCATGATATAATTTTGATTCGACTTTGTTATAGACATGTAAAGCCCTTTGAGACTATAAATAGTTATATTGGGCTCTAAATAAATATTATTATTATTATTATTATTATTATTATTATTTTACTTTTTAATAAAGTTGATTGTCTGCTGGAGAGAAAATTTGGTTAAAAAATTTTTTCCGTGGCTTATTCACCGTTGTTGCATCATTGAGTCTTTTTCTGTCTCTATGACACGGGCACGTTCGCTAGTTTCATGTTCTGAGGAAACTGTTTATTTTTTTATAGACAGATTATCTCCCTTAAATCAGTTTCAGTCAAAAACAAACTGCAGCTGTTGTTAGCCAAGCAAGCCTTTGCTTTTTTTTTTTTTTTCTCTCTCTGTGCTTTCTGTCATTTTTTCTTTCCTCTCCTCTTTCATTTTAATTTTTCCCTCACTTTTTCTCTTCAAAAAGTGGATGCATGCTTTATGTTTTCAAAAGAACCACAGTGCAAAAATCAGAGGTCTTTTCTGCCTCTCATCTCTCTCTCTCTCTCTCTCTCTCTCTCTCTCTCTCTCTCAATCTTTCTCTTGCGCTGGGTGGGAATTGCACCATGTAAGGGCAAGATGGAAGAGGACCGCAGCTGCTGCTGCTGCTGAACACGGCGTTCAGGGTACAGAATCGCCTGCCACCCCACGGTCTTCATTATCTCAAGGCTACATATAAATGTATGGTTTGCGTTTGGGCCATAGCTTTGAAGTGACATGAGAAGACAGCGCCTGTGAACATAACCTATAAAGTGTAAAAGGCTTAAAAAGATCTTGTCTTTCTCTCTTCTTTGGCTTTTCACTGGTTATGGAAAAAATAGTTTTTTTGAGGGGGGGGGGTGTATGGTTTGGATTCGTCATGGCTTCCGGGACTTTTTTTTTAAAGTTTTTTGGGACATAGGAAGGATTTGGCTGTGGGTACTACACACGCTACATGCTGATTGATTTAGCTGAACATTGGTGTGATCGGTGAACTTATCCATCAGACGTTTGTACAACACGTTTTTGATGTGGTCTCCCATTGTCTGGCTGCTCTTTCTCTAGGGTTTGCAGATGGGCCCTTGGTGAATGACTCATGCGAAACAGTCCATGACTGTGGAGTGACTGGTCTAACGTACAGGGTTGGACCTTGTACCTCTTTTGGTGGTGTCTCATTCATGTGTTTTGTGGCAATGTTTGGATGTTCCTTCATATGCTAGAGTCAAAGTCTGCATTTGTTGAACTAATAGAATCAAATGTGGAAGTGTACTGTGATGTCACAATGCAGATGGAATCTTACATTGGAACCAGCTGAAGGTTCTACTTGAACTGAAAATCCATGGAGGCTTCAGCTCCTAGTGAACTCCTTACTTGATTTAGAACAGGAATAGACAGTCTTTCTTTTGAGAAAGCCAAACTTTATGCAAGCTTTTGATCTAGTGCTTGGTACCACGCCCAAAATCGGCTAATCATTGTCCCTGAATATTAGAATCAGTTGTGTTATATAAGGACATGAGCAAATTCCTACAGGGACGTGGCATTTTAGAAGGAGGATGGAGACAGTTTTTGCTATAGGAAATTAAGGGTTTTTTTTTACACCAAGGACCTGTTCTGTTGTAGCCCTGGCTCTGTTGCAGATCTAGTTTGCCCTTTTTTAGATCAGAGTAGCTGGAGGAATCACTCAGCATGGAGCAGGGGTTGCCCTGACCCCAAAGCAGCGATCAAACTGCAGCGCCCTGTGTCCGTTACAAAGATCACGGGGTTCCCCACTCCGCTTATTCCAACACAGCCTGAGGCCCCTGTCGACATCAAACGGAACACTTTAACGCTCCATCGCTACACGTCAGTTAGCGTAGGCCACACAGTTAATCAATTAGGGGCCATTCTGAGCCCAACTTAAGCCTCCCCAAGCTGGTGGGAAATTTGGGTTGGGCTGCAGGACAGAGCCTAGTTAGTTTTTAAATTAGGCTACGTTTGAGGTTCTGTTTGGAGAAGTTGTGTGTAAAACCACAACATCTCTTTGAAAGCTTTTCTCCCTCTCTCCCTCTCTCTCTCTCTCCCTCTCTCTCTCTCTCTCTCTCTCTCTCTCTCTCTCTCTCCCTCTCTCTCCCTCTCTCTCTCTCCCTCTCTCTCTCTCTCCCTCTCTCTCTCTCTCTCTCTCTCTCTCTCTCTCTCTCTCTCTCTCTCTAAGACACACATACGCAAGCACACAGAAAGAGCCCTGTTGTCTGTCAACTATCTAACCTCGGGCTTCACTGTAGTTCCAATAATTCCTTCTCAAATACTATGTCATGTTATGTGTATTTTTGTAACTGTTTTGAAGCTGGGTATGACTTAATATAATACCCTTGTGTGTTTGTGGTCACCTCATACATCACACACATAAAGAACCATCTATATCTGGAGCTCACAGTATATTCCCTCTTTTGATTGGCCGGTAGCTCAAGTCATCTCCATGCCAACTGTGTCCAGTTTCAACTGTCCATTCAGCTGTTCAGCAGTGGACGGTTTAATGTGTTGTTTACTAAATCATATCTTTGTCACAAATATCACAACAGCTGTGCAACAGTTGCTTTTTTTTCTTTTTTTTTTCATTTGTTTCTGTGGGCTTTTTGGTGTGCTATTTTTTTTCTGAAGCATACAATTGCTTTTTGTTTTCTGCGTCTGGCAGTTCTGGTAGTGGATGTCCCGTTCTTGATTGATAACAGACGGGTACTACTTTTTTTTTTCGCTCAACTTATGTTCCTCATCTAACAGTGGTCTTAAAAGTATACCTGTTAATACAGGTGAAAATGTAGAACGCCTGCCAAAAATCCCCTGCTTGTTCAACGTGCGTCTGAAGTTATTACCGATGTTGAGTCTTTATTTATTTATATATTTATTGCTCAGAGAGTCTCGCTATTTTACTTAACTGTTTATTTTACTACCTGCACAAACAAAAACTTGATTGCTACCCATTACTGAGTCTGGGTGAGTTTGGGAGGCTCTAAAGCAAATCTCTTAAAAATCACAAGCGGTTTAGAAAAAAAAGACATGCTTCATATGCTTCGACTGGCTTTCGCACAGAAAAGCAATATATAAACACCGCCATTTTAACTATAAGAATTGTTGCCAACCTCTTGTAAACGTTAACGAGTTTGACCGTTTGTGAGTACGCAAATACTGCTCCGAGAGAGAGATTTTTTTTGCATTATTATTTATTAATTTGGCCGAAGCTTTTATCTTGCAGTTTATGGGTAGCCTGGAAACCACACACGGACAAAACGGTGATGTTAAACAGGGCTTTGCCTTCGCAGTAAACAATTGCAGCCACACACGCGCACGCAACGGGGAAGGACGTGAAAGTAGCTCTAATAGGAAAAAGATGAGAAATCAAAGCAGCTCACGCAGTGTACTCTTTCTGTCTCTCGGTTCGGGGGACTGGACACAACCGCAATTCAAAATAACAGTTTTGGAGGAAATTGTTTCACGAATTGTTTAGGCTGGACATCAGAATCTCTAAAATAAAAAGTCTTTGATTCGTTTAAATCAACAAAGAAGCAAGTTACTTCTTAACGTAAGAGTGACTTATTTAAGTCAGATTTGACACATATTTAATTTAGATTAATTAATGTAGTCCACCGTACGAATTTGCCCCTACCGATTGGCAGCTCTTTGTGAAGAAATGTCAAATTACTGTCTATTGTTCCATTCACATTTCTCTATGATCACTTAAAAAAGTCCAAGAAACTGTATTCTGTTATATACCATAATAATCCTCATATGATTTGCTCCTTATTTCCAACGTATAATCCAACATTAATTTAATACATTTTTTATGTTGAGCTATAAATAACTTAGTTTAATTTCCCTAGCTCTTCTATAAAAGTTTATGAAACTTGAAAAAAAAAAAACTAGCCATATCAAATTAGTTCAACCATTTGCAACAGCGTGTTATACATGTCCAAGTACACTTCATTGTCCAAATCTTTTTTGCCATATAAGTGAAACTTTATAGTATTTTTGTTTTCTTGGTCATTTTTTCATTTTTTCGTGTGCGTGGTGCGCAAAAAAATTTCATAGCCTTGTTTGAGTCACAGGAAAAAGTGTGTCACAGTGTTTATGTCTCGTTGGTTTTCTGCCTTTTCCAGTCCACAAAGCTTGATGATAACACAAAAATATCGCGCGTCCACAAATCACCCCAGCTTCCTGCAACTTCACGGGATGGGATTCCCAAGTCGTTGTAACGAGATTTTTACTGGGAAGCGCGTCGGTGGTAGAAGCTAATCACATCGGTGTTAATGATTGGTCGGCGGTGATTCCGCGTTATGCGCTCGAGCACAAATCTGCCCAGTGTCCAAACCAGGACGTTCTCCCCTGACAGCTTGCCCCGTGCCTGGATTTAGACTTGTTTCTACAACTTTGATGAAATTCTAACCTCTAACGGTGGGAAGGCGCAATACGAAATGGCATTTCCATAGTTTGTTCTATTTTAAATTTGATCTTTTCGTCATTTGTTCCCCACATCAATCAAATTTATACTTTCTTTCTCTCTCTTTCTCTCTCCACACTGATACATTTTCCCTTTATTTCTCAAATGTTCACTCTCCCTCAACAACATTCTACTGGATTCTCTCTCTCTCTCTCTTTCTCTCTCTCTCTCTGTCAAATGTATCTCCAATAGGACAGAATAATATTTGGACAGGTGTTCCTTTTTAAACATGTTGTCCTCAGATCCAGCAGAGAGAAGGAGGAGCATACACTACATCACCTATCAGTCTCTGAAAGTCTCAATCTTATCGGAAACTAAAGCACAGTTGACTCACTGACTGTCCACTGTAAATGTATGATCTAATCTGCACCATGCTATGTCCATAATCCCCAACAATAAAAAATCTGTTTAGCACCGGTTTTCCTTTATTTTTTAAACTTTCTTTTCTCCTCGTTTCAAACAACTGCTGAGTCCACATCTGGAAGACAGATGTGGTCCCAGAGCAAGTTCTCTTTCCATCTCTCTCTCTCTCTCTCTCTCCTACACACCAACTCTCTTTACCCCTCTCCATTTCTCTCTCTCTCTCTCTCTCTGTTTCTCCAGAAACATGAGAGCAAGCCTACCTCCCTCCCTCCCTCTCTCTCTCTCTCTCTCTCTCTGGGTGGACCACACACAGTCGGAGCCACCTCGCAGTAGTAAAGGCAGAACACATAGAGATGGGGTTTTTTTGACTGATGGCTTTAGCAGACTATCACTTACATCAATGTCAAAACCATAACTTGCCCTCGCAAAAGAGAGAAAGAGAGAGAGACAGACGGGGAATGAAGAGGAGTGCTATAATTCAACATCTCTATCTGTCTGCTGTCATCTTTCACAGACATAAAAGCTTTCATGATCCACATATGCATCATATATATTTAACCACCACTGCCTGCAGCTGGGGCATCAACAGACAATCTGTATACAGCTCTCTCTGTGTGCCTGTGTGTGTATGTGTGTGTGTGTGTGTGAGAGATGTGCAGGTGACTGTCAAAATAAAGGAAACACTTAGGTAAATGAGGGATGCAGTTTATATTGAACGTTTCCACTAAGGTGTCATTTATGCTTCACCTCGTACGTAAAAGAGCTGGGTACACCCGGTCATCCATGGTTTCCACTACTGTGGCTAGCGGAGGACATCTCAGTAACTTTGAGAGAAGAGGCGATCGCCGGGGTACGTCTGGCAGGCGTGTCAGCGATAAAGATTCGTTAACTCGCTCCTGTTTTGTGAGGAACGGTGACTAAGATGAGGTTGGCACGGAAACAGGTGGGGGAGACATCAAATACAGCGAAAATGTGGTCGGAAGCTATGATGTCATTGGTCTGAGGTGCAGGGCAATGTAGACCTACGACGCAGGCAAGTTTATCAAAAGACAGACACACCGTAGTCAGGGCGAAGCTACTAATCCCCCTATTACGCCGTAAAATATACGTTTCATGTGAAGCTGCACGAAGATGACTCAGCGTTTTCATGTGCAATGGAAAAAAAAAATAACACGGCGAGAGATGAGTCATCTTTCATCCGTTTCTCTACGAGCAGATGAGTGTAAGGGTGACGCAGGCCAAAAGAAACCTACAGACCAAAGCGCCTGTTTGCCATGTTGATGAGTTCTGGTGGTTTTGATTTGGTGCGAGGTACATTTTGTCCCGGCATGATTTAGGCGCGCACTGAACTCTTCAGAAGACAACGCAACTGCCAGTAAATACCAAGTCGTTGTAAGTAATCACCTTAAGTCTGCGGTAAAGTGTTTCTATTCCTGTTAGCAGTGGTTGCTTTTGCGGCAACAGGAACCCAAAAGTGGCCACTGGATGGTTCTGATGAGCACAAAAACAATGCAAATCATCTCAGTCACCAGGTCTGAAAAAAAAAAAAAAGGGAGGATTGAATAATTTGTGGAAGAACGATATTGTATCCTTCCAGAAGGATTCCAGAGATATGCAGAGTCTAGGGATAAGTACACTGTGGTTCTGCTAGGACTTGTTTGTTCA